>NW_017535019.1:0-19364 GCF_001853355.1 Bactrocera latifrons | reverse complement strand
GGCTTTGTGTGTGTGTGTCTGTGTGCTTGCCAGTTTTACAAACGTGCAACACGTAATATCGAGTTATTTTTGTGTGYAAGTTGAATCCAGTAGTTTTTTGCTAATATTTTCTTATTGAGCAGCGCTTGTCTCGTTTTTCGGCATAGCTGCATTTTGACACTTRACAGACGAAATCGCATAATCGGCATATAATTCGAGTGGTGCATTCACACTTGTCGCATGCRATTTGCTGTTGTTGTTGTTGCCTTTGCAATAGCTACTTCATAGACACATTCTTTCATGTGAAAAAWTCTGCCTTAATTGCCTTTACACTTTGGTAGTTGTTGCTGTTGTTTTGTATTCTTACGAAACAATAATTCACATCTGCAGGGTTTTGTCTATTATTTCATAGAAATTAATTGTTGTTTAAACATTTTTCTTAAGCAACATTTTCGTAATTGCAAAATATTGCAACCACATGGTGATTATACATATATATATACTATAGCATATGTGCAGATGTAAGTATGTATGTGCATGTGCTGCATATTCATTACCAGATACGCCTCAGATGCGATTTTTGATTAATGCAAGCAATTATACATATCGACATATGTACATTTATATATATACATACATATGTACGTAAGAATTTATATATATGTATATATTATATGTGTTTAGAAGTGCAGAGACACAAGATGCATAAAATCGGCGGCTTTTCATGTTTTATTTTGCTTACTCAAAGAAATAAAGCTACCCTGTAAGAAACTGAGACATATTGCAAATGTAATAATAATTGAAATGAATTTGAAATTATAATTATACGTATAAAAATAGTTAAATTTTGAGGCAGCAAGACAAACGCTTACAAATTTGATTCCTACTGACACAAAAAACCAACATGTTCGTCTATGTAGTACTATGATCAAATTCAAAGGTGAATTTTTAATTTTTACTTCGCGTACTTCGATTTTTACTCTGTCTGAATTTATTGAACAAAGATGTGCGATAATGCACCATCTCATACTCGTTATTCGTGAACATTGGATACATTTTCAACTAATATGGTGCGCCTGATTTATCTTCGTGTAGCTTCTGGCTATTCAACAAATTCATATGACCACCCCGAGGACACCGTTTCGACTCAATTGAGGATATAAAAGCTAAATCAAAGAATTCTCGGATTGCCATCACAACTTAGGATTTTTCCAAGGGCTATGATGACTGGAAAATTCGTCGGCATAAGTGTATTGCAGCGGGAAGGGATTGAAAAGGACAAAATTCACCTTTCAATGATCACAGTAGTATTTGTGTTAAAATTTTTTATTGGCTTCAAAATATTCTTCTTTTAACCAATACAAGCGTGTTAGCGACGTTCGCTAGATTTTTGGAGAATTTGGGCGTTATATTGATAAACCCACGTCTCGTCACCAGTAACGGTTCTCATTTAAGGTCCCTTCGAAGCACCATTTCTCAAGTTCCTTTTTGAACAAGATTCAAGTAGTAACACGCTCTTTAAATTTATTGAGTTGTTCCATAAGATATGTTGAGATACTCTGCTATATCTCTGCTTCTAAGACAATGAATTTCGAACTTTCAAATATGTTTTTTTAACTTTTTCGATGTTATCGTCATCAACAAGGGTGGGCGACTCGTATGAGGCAAGGATTCGATGACTTCACGACCTTCTCTGAAAACCTTTTGTCACTTAAATACTTGCGTTCGTGATATAATAAACTCCTCAAAACACTTTGGCAACGTTTGCAACGATTCTGCAACCTGATTCCATTGGACACTAAAAATTATAGAAAATTTATTATTATTAAAATCATTCTTGGATTTTTCTCACAGATTTGTATTACGTGCGCAATTTAAATGGCTCAGTCCGYATCAAATTTGATCAAAGCGCACGCTTTAGCCTATCACCCCTTCGAGGGGCCCATAATATTTAGTTTTATTTAGTATTAGTATTATTTAGAGTTTTTAACATTTTCATTTATAATCTTCGTCTGCAGACTTGTGAACTACTACGTACTAGTTAAAAATTATAAAAAGGTGTGTCAATTGAAACCCCCGAGTAATAGCCGTAGAAAGGTTTGTTATGAAGAACCAACCAATTTTAAACTAGCTCTTTTTCCTGCGAGGTAGCTGGTGCATTTACACACATGCCTTGCAGTAGTTTTCTATGATCGAATCTTTTAAGCGTGTGCAAATTAATTGTCGCATTTTACATTCTATTTGTCACAGTTCAAACAAATGCATGCGAAATAATACTAATGGCATGAGATTTTTATTGACTCATGTGAATCGATCAAGTAATCGGATACGAAGTAATAATTATGGCCGTGATATTGTGTGACAATAGCTATTGAACTCTATCAACACTTTAGATCGCCGATCGTTTGTTTCATACGTGAGAGTAATTATGCTGTCATTTGTTGATGGTAAACTTTATATTGTAGAATAAATACAAAAATAGCAAATAACGGATTTCTGGCAAAAATTTATCACTCTCAGTGGCTTTAAAGTCTTTGTAATAATGATTGCACATTAAAATCTGAACTGAAACAACAAAGAACGGCATTGGCCTTCAAGATATTTTATAATAATTTACAGAGTTTCTTTTCATGAAGCTTAGATGATAGAGGGTTTGTTTAGAGTATATATTATTTATGTTGTACCCTGTTCTGTTCGCTACTTTTTTACTAGCTAAGTTATCCAAATAAATCTAATACAGGAGAGTATGTATAGTAGATAGATAATTGAAAGTGCTAACCGCTTATTATTCTAACTCTATGTATTTGATTTACAYCAGCCAAATGTTCGATTCGTCACATTCCAATTAAAAGGTCAACTGTAATATAATATCAAAATGCATAAAAAAGTAATTGAAGCTTTAGTAAATTGCTCAAAGTTATTGACCTGCGTTAACGAACTCATATTATTGTCATGGTTAAAGGCAAAAGAATTATGAATAAAAACTCGACGACAACATAATTAGCAAAATAATTGGATGACCGCATACAAACCCTATAAATTAAAGGTACCAAAGAAAGGAGACTTCGTATGATGTACATATACATATGTTTATATATCGAAGAAATTACATTTGCTCGTTCCGGTATAGCACAATGTAATGGCTTGCCAAGTTGAGTACAGTCGAGAATACGCAAATGCAAAAATTTAACTTGAATCACGAAAGGGGAGCAGACTATAATGACTACGTGTTTGCARTAACTAATTTATTATGTATATATGTACTTTATTATATACATATAATGAAAATGTAGTAAGCATTGAAAAGTTACGCATGCGCATGAGAACTTTTCACACAGCGATTACATGCATGAAACTCTTTTGTTCATACTCTAGATAACCAATACAATGAGAGATTTAAAAAAAATGACTGAGAATATATTTCATTGTGAGATATATATTTTTTCCAATATAGAAGAAGAGGTGATCACAGGAGCTTAAACCGTTAGTTTCATATCTTATTWAAAAATGTGAATGTTACGAACCGCCGCACTTCGAGAGAGTTTCTTTGCTATCTTATTCTCTTTGTAMCTCAAGGTGCAAAGCCGATGAGCTTGCTAGAAAGGGTACTCTAACCAAATTTAATAATATTTGCAACGACTAAGAATTCCATTGGCCACTTGAGCTTTAGCTTTAGGATGTATAGACTTTTCTTGAGTTTGGCAATCGCTGATCAAATACCAAAACCTGTCAGTGAAAGTAAAATATTAGATGTCCTCTGAATTCCTAGTTCCTAGCTAAGCTCATCTCCCCGCCTTTGAAGGGGTTCTGGATGAGCAGTGCAGACTTACTTGGGTGAGGCTCTATAACTTGTCGGCCACAAAATGCCAAAGTTGTATAGAAGAACGTGAGATGGAATCATCTAGAGACTAATTTTTCGACTTTCCAGCTTTTACCTGACTGAGGTTGAAACCACTCGGCAGACAGTGAACCTATTTCTGGGATTGAATTAGCTACCTTAACAAATTTATGGTGGGCTCAAAGCGCTTCGTCGTTCTGTAATGGCTGAAACAGCGTACAACGTAAGTCTGCAGCTCTAATCAGCTCACACGACCTATCTTATGAGAGCACAATAATTGATTGGATAACACTGCTCTACCACCCACTTTATCGTACGAAACCGTAGAATTTCCCACGATTTGGATTTTTCTGGTAGAAACGAATGAGCTGATTGCTCTCATACATCACAGGGTTACCAGTCTCGTTATACTGTAGTAATTAYAAAAATTGTCTTCAATATGTTTGTAATTTTCTTAATCTAAATCAAAATCAGAGCCGAATGCAATTATTTATAAATATCTAAACTATTTTCAATAGTTTGCTTTTAGCTTTGATATTTTATATAACTAAAAATTTTAMTTGAAAAGTAGCAAAGTCAACATTGTTCATAGGAAAAAAAGAGAACATCTGATTTTTACGTTGCTGGTACGGGCTGAACTTTTGGCAAACTTTGTTCGCTTCGGGCGGCAACTAAGGAAGTTTACAGGGGACCATGTGGGTTCCTGCGTCACTTTGGGTGAGAGGATCAACTCGACACAAGACTCAGAAATATAATTAACTAACAACGAAATATAGAAGTGAACGAATACGGCTTAAGCTACGATAACTTCTCCTATTGCTATGTGAATCTGTTTTTTTYMWYYYMWYMTCGGCTTAGYTCGCCTGCATCGATGTCGATGGAGTGCACACTGTTAGATGGCATTAAGACTCTCGACTATTTTGACAGCATTTGCAAGTAGTTATCAAGTTAATTGCTTTTGATTCGGCGCTGTGAAGCCTGAAAAATAAGGGGATGGATTGTCGTCTATATCTCAATAGCCGAGAGAACCGAAGACAAGGCTCATTTATTATATGGTAAATAACCCATACAGATCCATTAGTTAAGCATAAAGCATCGCTGAAAGAGGAGAGATTCTATTTGTCCCACTCTTGTCTTGATAAAACTATTGATAAACTTCAGCTGCACTGAAGCTTTAATACCTTTCGCATTTTCATATAAGAACTTAATTTGTCGGTTTATAAGTTATGTGAAATAACGCTCCGATCTAAACAATATACTTCGAGTTTGCTGTTGGCTTTGACAATAATTCGACCAAATTTCGTGAAGATATCTTGTCACATAAAAAAGTTTTACAAACGCACAAGCGCCTATACTCGTATACAGACACAGGGACCTGGCTAAATCGACTCAGTTCGTCACGGCGATCATTCATATATCGTGTATATTTTAAAGGGTTCTGGGTGTCAATATAGCCTGTTCAGGGTATACAAATTTATAGTTTAGCGGCACATACTCGTCGGCAATACGCGTCTGACTGTGACATGCYTGTAAATAAATTAAAATGCGAGTGGCCATTATGGRTGGCTTACCGCCTCTTTTTGCCGGCTACGGAAGCTGGCGCTGGCTGAAGCGCCACAACACACTAACATTGACGTTTCTATTAATACGGTTCGCTGATTTTGGTACTCGGTTTGGTTGTTGTTGCTACCATTGTGGTGCTTATTATTGTTGCGCTTGTTGTTTTTTTATCGCATTCATACAGTCGGTTCAAGTGCTTCGAATTCGTGCGTGCTTTTCCGGCACTTTTCATCGCCACCTGACGGTGTCTGCGCTTTTGTGTGTGTGTGTTTGTGTACGTAAGCGGGTATACTATGCGTGAATGGTTTTTGGTGAATTCGGCTTTTATGTGTGTGGTTTTAATTTGGTTCATTTTCATGGTGAAAAAAAGCCACCTACTTTTGCCCGATATTGATRTTGTTGTTGCCTTCTGACTTCAGCYAGCCTTCAATGCCCTTGCCGGCAATTAGTAGTGTTTACCGCGGCATTTGTTGTAGCGCGTCAACAAATAATGCTGCTTTGCGCTTCATGGTTCGTTGCAGACGCTTATAGTTTATATCGCTCGCTGTGTGTAGCTGTTCTCGTTATGTTGTTGGCATAATTGGTATAATAGATTTGTTGTTATATATATATATATGCATATTTTCCAACTTTGAGCTTGATGTTAGCGGAAGCTAAAGTACGATGTGTCTGCAATGTATTTGTTGTATTTTTGCTGGCTGTTACGCCTCTTTTCTTCTCCAAATTAAGTGGCAAAATCTGCAGCTGAAGTTCATGCGCATATTTGCGTAAAATTGCAACTTACTTTGTTTACTAAATTTGTTGTTATTTTYTAAATTGTATGGAAAATTTGCAGCCACCTTCAAGTGCTGTCGTAAACTTACACTTTGTTACATGTTGTTGCAAATGGTGGGTGTGTGAGTGCGTTGGTTTGGCGTTGGGAAGTTCATCATTAGCTGCTTAGGTCGTCATTAGCTGCCYATTTCGAGCAGCTGTTGACAGCTTCATTAAAGGTAGTAAATAAGTCTACTTAGGTGTTAATCTTGTAAATTATAAACTTCCTCTTGTCTATGTATCTTCGTCATGTACAAGTATGAGCTAACTTTACATATAATAATATATCGTCACGTAAAATGYAAAATAACGTATGATCAAAAAATTCGAAATTGAGTGGTTGATGGATTACGATCCACTACWTCAAATTRCATGTATATAAGTACATATAGTATGTCCAACATTTTATGGTTCTGCTATCAGATATATAATCAGTTTTAACYAATATTTAAATTTTGTTTCACTCATGTTCCATTTTATTACGTGTTTCATTCTTTCCTCTGTAAGTTTTCGAAAATGTTGTTACGTTATTTTGCATATTGGGTGACGATATGTAACTTTATATGTAAGTATGTATATATAACAAAAATTGGAAAAAAATCAGATTTTCTTCGTACATTGTATCACGTAAAGCTCTAAGTTCTGAGTTTAATAAACAAAGGTTGTGATATTATAAAATTTTTATATTGCGTTTGACCAGWTTAATTTTAATATGGCATCTCGTTTAGCTTCTTCTTCTGAGTTTTCCCAGGGCAAGAAGAAACGAAGCGAACTATTCCAAATTTTCTTCGCTCTTCCTTACTTGTTAAATATAATTTTTATAAAATTTTAAAATTTTTGAACCTGTTCACAGGGATTGTTTACAGTCTAAAAATGTAACAATTGATTGCTGGCTCCGTCGATTTTCTGAGAAAAGAAGAATTGGCTTAAAACTTCTTAAGCTTAAATATCGTAAAGTTCACTCATTTTTTTATAACTCAGTCGCAATTTTTATATGGCTATCTTAAGCTTAAATATCCTAAAGTTCTCTAATTTTTTTATAACTCAATTGCAATTTTTATGTGGCTATTTGGTAGGTATTAAGGGGTTGCATGAGTTTCTTCGAGTAAAAATAGCTTTTCTTCAAATTTTTTTTTCTCATATAAAAAAGGAAATAATTTATTAGAATTTTTTATTGGTACAAACCTACACTATTAACAAAGAAATTCAGAAATTTTGAAAAAAAAAAAATTTATTGGCCATTGCGACGCCATTCCAGTGTATCCGGATCAACTTGAAAGTTTAGGACAATATTTTAGGGGTCTTGTAGAACTTAATACACATTAAAAAAATGGATTTTTTGAAACTCGTTAACCCACGCAACCCCTTAAATTGTTGAAGATCCTTTTCTGAATTTTTATTTGCTTAGTTAGAAAATTTTAACTTTATTATTTTAACTTTATTATTTTATTTTACCTTTTTATAAAGTATTCGAAAAAATCTTCATATCCAGTTTTTTCTAATCATAATCATAATCCTTTTTATTTTCAGATTAAGGAAAGTTCGCTCGGTGATCATTTGGCTGAACATGAAAAGGAGTTAATATTTGGAAAAAAGAAAGRAGGTGAGCCAAAGTATGGAAACAGTCAATTAAAAATTGTGAACTAAAAAKCAGGGTTCTGACAGCACTCAATAAAATATATATTTGGTTTACCCAGTATATTTCATAGCTTGCCCTTCTATTTAAATGTGTTTTTTATGAGAYATGTTTACATAAATATAGACGAGTATACATTCAGAAAGTGAAATTGATRATTTTGCAAAATCAGTGATAATATTTGCAATAAGCTCATAAAGGTTTAGCTAAATTGTAACGAAATATTTGACTTAAATAGCGCTGATAGGCGATAAGTCGAAGTTTCGTACAATTTTTTAATCAGTTGATTAATGAATGAAAATGAATTAATAAAAAGGGGGTTTCCCGAGTACCAGCACACAGGCTGCTTAATGTACCTATAATATAATACGTATTCTTCCGTTACTTCTTCTTCTTCTTATTACTGGCATATGAAATACATATATGTAAATGACACCCGGTACTGGCAGCCTGAACATGTTGCTTTACGGCCACTCATACGATATAAATATTACAGAAATGCTCTGAAGTCTTTACTTAAATATACGGTACATACATAAATATAGGGTCAAAGTATAAGTTCGCAATAAATCTAAAAACACACATATTACATAGATACCGACTTGGACCAGATACTTGTACTACTGAATGCGAAGTTCAATTGGAATCGATAGTGATAGCTGCATACTGTATCTGCTCTRAGCTGCCAACGGCAATGGTACTTGAATAGACAAACGATTAGCTGTTTGGACAGATAGACAGATAGATAGACGCAGATATAAGCCAAAAGGCTATAAATGGACAGACAGCAAATATACCCCTGCTCCTTCGTGACCACCCTGTCTGCTGGYTGTTTACTTTTCTGCCTTTCAGAACTTGTTTGTGCACATACCTAYATTTATAAATTTGTAAATAATTACCCACCGCATTCTTTGCTTGCAGGGCGTCCACTGAAATTGGTGCATTTGCAACATCTAACAGATGCCAGCGATGTCGATGGAGCGAATGCAGTTGACGCTGCAGCCACTTTTGCTGCCGATCCAGTAACGCCGGCAGCTTTCAAGTCACAACAAAAGCAACAACCAGCACATAACTTATCGCATCGTGTCAAACGTTCTGACACCAGCGCCACCGCAGRGAGTCAAAGCGCCGAYRTGCAACCGCAAACGGCAAGCGCAGCGAGTGAGGACGTTGTCTCCGTGCAAATAAAAGGTATGATAATCACGACAAACACAATACATCAAATCGCTTCAGTTGAAATGTACTCTGGCTTGAGTGCATTCTTAAGTGTCAGAAGAMTGATAGTTCGAGCAGCCATTGCAAGATAAATGCGCTTTCGATCTATTTTTTGTGCAAAACAATTGCAGCTGGATTATGTGATTRAATTTCCAGATTACTTCTTGGCTACTTATTGACGGAATTTCGCACATAAATCTATTGTGTTCGAAAATATTAGCGAAGAGTTCGCGAATATGAATTCCGTGCTTAAGAGTGTCAGTTCTAACTTATTTATTGTATATTTAAAAGAGAAGCTAGGTTCTTCTCCACCTGGTCTTTCCAACGTAGTGGAGGTCTTCCTCTTCCTCTGCTTCCATCGGGTACTGCGTCGAACACTTTCAGTGCTGGAGTGTTTTCGTCCATGCGGACAACATGACCTAGCCAGCGTAGCCGCTGTCTTTTAATTCGCTGAACTATGTCAATGGCGTCGTATATCTCATACAGCTCATCGTTCCATCGAATGCGACGTTCGCCGTGGCCAACGCGTAACGGCCATAAATCTTTCGCAGAAYCTTTCTCTCGAAGACTCGTAACGTCGACTCATCAGTTGTTGTCATCCTTCATGCCTCCCCACCATATAATAGGACGAGGATGATRAGTGACTTATAGAGTTTGGTTCGTCGAGAGATCACTTTACTTCTCAATTGCCCACTCAGTCCAAAGTAGCACTGTAGGTAAGAGTAATTCTGCGTTGGATTACGAGGCTGACATTGTTGTTGCTTAATGCTGGTCCCAAAATAGACGCCATTATCTACGACTTCGAAGTTATCACTGTCCACAGTGACGTGAGAGCCGCGTCTTGAGTGCAACCCTTGTTTGTTTGATGACCTAGAGTGTACAAAAATACCCGAATCTTTTGCAAAAATGACGTTGAGTAGGGATCGACGATGACAACTTAGCTGAGGACTCCACATTCATTAAACTCATCATTACTGGTGACAAGACGTGGGTTCTTGAATATGAAGCCGAAACAATGAAAATGAGCAGAAACTGATAAAATCAAAATTTGCTGAAGGCAGTGAAATATATGGAAAATTGGATAAAGAGGCATGCTTGTATTGGCTCAAGAGCATATTTTGAAAGTGATGTAGCTCTGTGTCAGTCCGGGTCATTCTTGAAACAGAGGGTTATATACATGTGGGATTTACTGCCAGAACTGAACTCGAGTAAAAGTTAATCTCCATTCTATATTAGCTTCAAACTATCTGAAGTTTGCATTTGCAACAAATTTAGATCAAAATTCCTTTAGAAAATTGACCTTGAGCGAAAAAGAATTCTATAGTTAGCAGTCATCACCAACATAATTACACGCATTCCAAGCTTATAGGTAAACACTGCATACTTCGATTATTCGYTGTTCTTCTTTTGCATTTAGATCGTTACCGCATATGATTTAGTGCCGTCTTTGATCTTGCAGCAAGCTGCTCGTACTTCGGAAGCAATACTTATTATTCCGGTCAATGCTGCTTGAAGTGAAGTGCCGGTGCGATGAGYGGAAAAGCGGTTAGTGGATGCCGCTGCGTACAGCATTGCAGTGGCGCGATCACCGTTGCATGCAACATGCGCTAACTGCGGTGCATACTGCCTTAATATTTAGATATCTATGCAGATTGCATATAAGAAAAAATATTAATATATGCGCGTACAAGTATGGTATTTCGCCTTCTTTGGCGAGTACTTTTGCGCCGTTTGGTGCCGCTGTCTTTGGCAACTGCGCTACACATTTCGATCTTCACAGCCTTGTTTATTTGCAATATATGCACATAGATAACTGTTTAATTTCTTTTGTTGCAGACAACGACCAATCGGTGCACCTACAGCTACGCCAGACACCGAAACTAATCGACGATGCTTTTGTATTCATCCGACGCTATGCCAACTCGACGCAGTTCATTGAGGATTCGCATAAATTAGCCGCGCGGTATGAGCGTTGCTTTTACAGTAATGAAAATTCAGCACTTGACCTTTGCGATGATGAAAATGTGGTAAGTAGCAAAACCAAAACAACAATGGCAACAAGTTACAATACAATAAAATAATGATGAATGGAAAATCAACGAAGCGGTGAGAAATATTTGTGATGTGGCGTGTGTGCCGCGATTGGGAGGAGTGCGAGTGTGTGTACAAGCCACAAAAGTTAGACGCACARCTGTTAGTAATGTGGTCCATATTGGTAAAGCCAGCGGATTGAATATACATATATGTAGGTGGAAAGTAGAGTGCACGGGTCACTTGATATAGTGTGAGGATAGTCTCATTAGCAATAGTTTTAAAGATCTTTGGCTAAGGGAATTTCTTCGTTTTTTCACTGAGCTGCTACAAAAGACATGAGAGAAGAGAAACCGTAAGGTTCAAAGCAGAAGACTATACTGGACGAGGGAGTACATACTATTAAAAACATATATATCCTCGATTCAGAGCTTTATCTTCTTAAAAGGTCAAATATGTCAGTGTACTTCCGTTATCATTTCCTCTCATCTTCGCAAAAGTTCGCTAAAAATAGCTATGCGCTCAAGGCAAGCCCGTATTCCTTCCAAAACATGTTATGAATATATAAGTGGATCGCAATTCCTCTTCTTCTTTACTAGTGCAAGTTAACATCAGCGCGCCAGTCGTTTCTCCTTTTTGTTATGTGGCGCCAAGCGAAGCCAGGTCCTTCTCGACCTGGTCTTTCCARCGGAGTGGAGGTCTTCACCTTCTTTCAGAGTTGGAGTGTTTTCGTTCATTCGGACGACATGACAAGCCGCTATCTTTTAATTGAAACTATGAACTCTGTCAATGTCGTCGTATATCTCATATAGCTCATTCTTCCATYGAATCAGTCTCATGAAAAGGRGTCGCCTTTTCTGAAACCTCGTTTGGTATCGAACAGGTCGGGGAGGTCTTTCCGGGTATTGACGGAGTTTTTAGTAGTGCTCAAGCGTCAATTTATACAGCCGTATTAGTTTCGACCCCCTTCCACGGTCTTTTCCAAGACTTGGCGCATGGTGAATATCGAGTTAGTTGTATATTTTTTAGGACACTGATAAGGTCCAATCAGGTTATTGACTTTAATATTTCACTGAGAGGCTTATCCCACCGTAGTTGACGCAGATTGTGGGGCCCCTTTTTGTGGTTTGGCCAGAAGCCACTTAAATTCCWATCGTTAGGCATGCTTTCGTTTGACCATATTTAACAARGAAGCCGATGCATTTTCCTTATCTTTCTTCGCTGCCGTGTTTGAATAGCTCGGCCGGCAATACATCGGCCACTGCCGCATTGTTGTTCTTCCGATGCCATCGATTGGGGAATCGGCGTTATACTTTCTTTGCCATTCAGTGGGTTGGGTCACCTCACCTAACTAATTTTGTTAAATCTGTTCAAAAAAGATAGAGGGGAGTAAAATATTAGGGAGTAAAACTGAGAAACAACAGAAAAAAAAATACCTTAGGTTGCTCTGAAGATGGTAATGAATATCTCTAACAAAAAAAAAAGTTGCCATGCAAAAACAAAATGTGAAATTTTTTAGATAATTAAAAACTGAGGGGCTAGACTGGAAACGGGCATACGGACTAGGGACTTGGAAAGCAGGTTTGCTAAATCACCTCAGCTCGTACGATGATAATTTATATACTTTTTATAGGGTCTGTATATTTTATTTTATATTTTATAGCGTCAGTGCCGATTTCTACTGAGTACTACAAAATTGGTGTCTAATTTAAATTGGGTTTCCTCACATGAATCGACAGATTCAGCACAAAAAAGTGTATACTTATTGATATATGAATTAATCGTTCCATGTGCTATTCAATTATACCGGTATAGGTGATTTATAGTTGCTGTTCGATTCGCCACTCTTCAACTTATTGAACTACACGTATAACTAATCCAACTAATTTTTTAGATTTAGAAAATTGTCACTAAATTATAATTTTCAGCGTGGTGTTTTCCATCACAACTCCACCAACTACATAATTCATCCACTGCCAGCACGTTTCGGCAACTCAACCCACGTAATACTCGAATCGAACTATCACCTGCCACCCAAAGACTCAAGAGAATCAGCCGTTATGCCACTGGCAGCGAGTGTACTCAACGCAAGCGTACAATTTGAGCCAGAAGAGGAGGGTTTCAACGAGTTGAACGACTTCGCGTTAGAGCCTACCGTAGGTGAATACACGGCACGTCCAGTGCGTAATACTGGCTATGTGACCCACGAAGAATACCCAGAAGATACCACATATAACTACACACATCATCACAATGGAAGAGTCGATAAACTAAAGAAATATGTGGATATAAATTTACGTTATAAGCCACGTTATCATCATCACAACAACGGCGAGGAGCAACAACAATTTCAGCGTCAGAAGCATCAGCGACAGCGACAGCATTTGCATCGTCAACAACAAGAAGCACTAGCCGCCAAACAGAAGCCGGAGAAAGTGCCACAACACCAAAGAAAACAAAAAGAACATCACCAACATAGGAAACAACAACAAGCGAAAGAAGCGTCAACGCTGCTTAAGCACATCGATTTGATGCACGATGACAACAACAACAACAACAATGAAGAAAACRTTGTTAAAAGTAAAAAGCACGATGACCAACCACAGCATCGACGTCGTCGCCGGCGTCGTAACATAGCCTCGGGCAGCACGATGATACCACAAGATCTGTACATTGAGACAGCGATCTTTGTTGATCGTGATCTCTTCCAGCATATGTCGAAGAATTTTCCCGACAATACCGAAAGCCAAATGATACGTTTTGTATTGGCAATGATAAATGCCGTTCAACTGTTGTATCACGATCGCTCGCTGGGGCGTCGCATCAACTTCGTATTGAAACGTTTGGAGATACTTTACAATGATCCGTCTAGTTTACGCCGCTCCGATGATATTGACACTTATTTGAGTAATTTTTGCGAGTGGCAGCAACGTTTAAATCCGCCGCAGGATAGTGACACCATGCATTACGATCATGCAGTGATCTTAACAGGTGAGTTTTATGAAATCGTTGTGGGCAGCGCAGATGCTAAAGAGGTCGTGGTATCTGTGGGGAGTGTCACTCGAGTTTTTTACTCGTAATAAATTGTATTTTTTGATAAAGTTAGTGAAATGAGAGAAAGCTTTATAGTTGTCAGATATTTCATTAATAATTTGCTACTGTCTGTTTTAAAACTGCTATCTCTCTTAAAGCTTTCTACTCTCTACAAACATGTTAAATTTTTCTCATATCTTATTTTTCGTTTAGGTCTCGACTTGTACGTTGTGGATAAAGGCGGTAAGAAGATCAATCAGGTGGTTGGTCTTGCACCAGTGTCCGGCATGTGCACAAATACGTCTTCATGCACCATCAACGAGGGCAAACATTTCGAAAGTGTTTTCGTTGTAGCGCACGAGATCGGACATAAGTGAGTGAATTCGTGCAATGCAAAATGCAGTAAAATATTTGATTTATTGCCATATTTTTTCAATTTTCCATCATAATTTATGTAGCCTTGGCATGCGTCACGATACCATAAACGACCGGAATTGTGATCCCACACGATACATTATGTCGCCTACATTGGGCAGTGGCAAGACGACATGGTCGGACTGTTCGCGTGATTATTTGGAAAAGTTTTTGAGGTGAGTAACATCTGAAAAAATATTTTTATAAATATTAACAACGGTTTTAATAAATAAATATATTTACAATATAAAGAAACATATTATCCTAAATCRTTATTTTTCTCTCCAGAAAAGGTTTAGGCAGCTGCCTCTTCGATCACGGTCAATTTGCCAACAATTTGGATCACTTGGCTGAGGGCATACTGCCGGGCGAACGCTTCGATGCCGATCAGCAGTGCATGCTTAAGTATGGACGTCCTTCAATGCGTGCTAAAAATCAAAAGCAATCCGATATTTGTACCGATTTACACTGCCAGCGCGATCGTTATACTTGGACGTCGCATCCGGCTTTGGAGGGCACCACATGTGGCYCGAATATGGTTAGTTTTCTATCCGTTTTTGTTATTTTTGACTTGTATATAGAACTTTGAATATTACAGTGGTGCCGTAGCGGTACTTGTGTAGTACGTCCCGCTYATGTTGAGCCTTATCACACGCCTAAGCTTGCATCAACTGCTAGTAAAGTGGGTTATGAGAAGTCGAATTTCTTGGAATCGAGTAAAACGGGACACTATTTGCATGAATACAACTACAATAAGGTGAGTGACCTATGTTATTCGTTTTGACTGCACCTARGGTTGAAAATAGAATGGTAAGTAAAATTAATATGTGAACCTCCTTCTGCGTCGACGCTGCGTTGCTAGCGCGATTTGCAAGCTTTGAAGGTGTTACGGTAGACATTCTGCGGAGTCGCCGTGAGAATCGAGGAGCATGCTGCTTAGATCTCCTCTGTTAGCTTAAATGCTTGCCTTTCATCGGATTTTTCAGGCAAGGAAACAAAAAAAAGTCCGGGGGGACCACATCTGGGTTGTAGGGCGGCTGCGGAAGGCTTGGGATGCCGGCCATGGTTAGCGGACGATGCCTTTGATGTCAAAAAAGGCAATGAGCATCGTTTTCACTTTATGTTTGCTAATTTTTCCGATGTTCATTAGCGACTTCTTCCCGGCCCTCCAAAAAGGCCTGGGACCACTGAAACACAATCACAGAAACACGTCGCGCGTAAATGTTTGTCTTGACTCTCCAAGTTAGCTAGGAACGCCCTCTACCGAATCTAGTCGGTGGGCGCACGAATTGAATTACAGTCGCGGCGGAAGAAATTCAGCCCTACTGCTTTCCGGAAAAACTCTGTACTTCTCCTTGCAAACATGACCTATTTCTACTTTATGCCAAAATCGTTTTTTTCTGATTGTAGCCTGTTAGTTGGAGTGAATGGAGCGATGCGAGTGAATGTGCCTCTGGATGTCTCTATGGACCTTCGCGGCGTCTGCTCGAAGGCAGCACAGGTCTGCGCACATACTCACGTCGTTGTGTGGATCATTATAGACGCTGTCTCGGCCCTGCCCATAAATATGAGTCTTGCGTAGCCAAAGATTGTTACAGCTCGAAAATCGTTATGACAATTGAAGAATTCGCTTATGACAAGTGTAGTCGTGCGCAAAAGTCGGATGCAGAGCTGACGGGCGAGGGCGTGCAGATAATTGGTGATATTGGTAAGTAAAAAAAACTACTAGAACTACATTTTTATGACCTCATGTACATTTTTGTAGAGGAATCTTGCAAAGTTTACTGCCGCACGAAAACGAATGGCACTAAAACGCGCCGTTGGACTTTCCCTGAGGGCACCACATGCCGCACCACACTTTACAAAGCCGAAGATATATCATACTGCATTAGTGGGCGGTGTGAGAAGTTCTCATGTGACAACTCGACACACAACTACTACAAATTGGATCCGCATTTTTGCGAGCAACGTAGGTCGTCACCAGCACGTGCCGAGGAATCGGAGAGTCGACGCTACAACACGGTGCATGTCACCACCGCTAGTGGCAATAACTTAAGTTATAATAAAAATTATCATAACAACAACAACATACCACAGTACAACATTTATGCACCAACAACATATCGCAGTAAATACGAGAATGGTGAGTAATTTCGGCGCGTTTGGAAAGGTGGCATTTACTATTTCGCCTTTTTTATTGCAGAGGTGGCCGTACGCAATWTCCATGGTCAGGAGCGCGAATCGCCCTACAAACGTAAATCGGGCGGCTATCAGCMGTGGAATAAATATAGTTATCCGCTGCGTGACACAGCGCAACCCGTAGCKCAGCCACAGCCGCCGAAGCCGCCACCTCCCGTCTCGGCCTCTTTGGTGGCGCTGGACACGTCAGTAACGGCGGCGGCAGCAGAGCCCGAATGGATTGTCAAATCGGGTTGTCATTCGAGTTGCATGGCCAAATCGAAGGGCATTCAAGTGGTGACCTCGCGTCGCACCGGTGCCAATAACATACAGTTGTGCACGCATACCGCCAAGGTATACAGTTAAATATGAGCACAACTTTTGTGCGCCAATAAATTTTCCAGCTTTTAATTTGCTTTTGGTGTTTTTTTTTTTTTTTTGTAATATTATTATAATTTTCAAATTTACTGTTGAATTATTGCAGCCTTGTGAACGTTTACTGTCGGCCACCGAACATGCGGAACACACTTGTGCGCGCTACAAGCAAAAAGTGCGCGGCCTCTCTGGCTATGGCACTCAAATTGCGGCGAGCGTCGATGAGCCGGATAGGAGTTGTCGTGTCGGCTGCCAGGATGAATCTATTAAGTATCGCTTCTATTTRGTGAATGGCCGGTATGGGCACTTTCCGCTGGGCACTAAATGCTCAAACAYCGAGGAACGTTATTGCGTCAATGGCAAGTGCTTGGAATTTGGGCCAGACAATATACCGCTACAGCAGTCGCATATCAGTTTGGCCTTGTTCCGCAGTCGCCGTCGCCGTTCGCTGCCGTCGTTTGATGATGGGTTGTTACAGCGTGAACCTGTGTTAYCTACGGTGGAGAGTRTRCGCCAKCGTCGTAGCTATCTTTACTTTGACCCCGTAAATATCACGGAAACAATCACACAAGATTTCTTAAATACCATTGTGATGAGCATAATGGACTTTGAGCAAAAGAGTGTCGAAGGTGAGTGAAAATATTTATTACAAAATCAAAAAGACTTGTTTTGCAGTGTATGACAGCTTCGGTTTTCTAACGAAATATCAAGTTTTTAGAATTTATGTTCCCTTTGACCTACTAATATTCCATTGTATGGTATTTGTAAGCTTTCTGCTAAAACTCCCTACAAATTGTGCAATACCTATGTACAGATTTTTTCATGTAGAATTATTGGTCTTAAGGTTAATGTGACTATTTTTTGAATACTTTTAGTGTTTACTTTTATAGATAATATTGATTTCTTTAAGCCTCTAGAAATCATTTTTTAGGAAAATCCATAAATCGAAATCCGCTGGTCAATAATTATCAAAAGCTCGTCGGAGGTACTGTCTAAAAGTTTAATTTTAAATAACAAGAGAACTAAGAACCACACCAACGGCTACACTGTGGATAAAATAGACCACATACCCTTATGCTCTATCTGGTAGAGAAGGTTTCAAGTCACAATAAAAGAGGGTGGATGGCCCAGGGCATGCGACCTAAGAGCTGAACGTTGAACATTTACACGGGCGGGTCCAAAATGGATCATAGAGTTTGACTAATCTATGACATGGAGCTACATCTCAGACAAGCCTTCAGCTACCGAAATAGTGTAGTATCCTCCAGGCACAAGTCTTTGAGATGAGGAAAGCTGTTAAGATAGCTGATAGTGCTGGAAACGACATAAATAATATCAACAGATATGACGATAGAAAAGCGGAAATTTCAG
Organism: Bactrocera latifrons; assembly: GCF_001853355.1. Lineage (NCBI taxonomy): Eukaryota > Metazoa > Arthropoda > Insecta > Diptera > Tephritidae > Bactrocera > Bactrocera latifrons. The sequence continues at coordinate 921 of NW_017535019.1, read as the reverse complement.
CAATAGCACATTGGAATGTCGTTAGAAGGAGCAAGACCGGAAAGGTATCCGATTGGCAACTGAACCAGCGCAAGAAATACACTAGTCGCTAACAACGATATAAATTGAAATTTCCGAAAGGGTTAACAGACGAATCAGATTGATATGGAATGCTTTAGGGGCATGCAAAAAGCGACAAGATCATTTGCAAGAGAGCGAACGGAAAGCTTGTAAGTTTTCTACTCAAACCATAACGAAAAGACGCTTATTAGCCTAGTCACAGCTCACAACATACTAGTGTCACATGCAAGCCGGATGAGAATTATTAAGGAGGACAGTAGAATTGAAAGAGACACTGGAACGCCTCCTCTGGTTAGACGGCTGATATAGAGGATTGCTGTATGTAGTCCTTTGTGAAGGCATAGAAAACAAGAGCAAAACAAGATGGTGCATGCTGGGTAACGCTTAATGACCTGCGGCCTTTCCACTCCTGACCGACTTTAGTCTTATCTAAGGCTCTGCTTAGATAGCTAGGAGCTTCGCAGTTCGTGAGATTGGCTGAAGTATCAGAATTAGTTGTCAAGTCTTTAATAAACTTCGGCAAAGCGGTGCCGTCCAGCATGACGTTAATTTCAGCTCGTTTTAATAATTAACTTCCCTTTGCTATCACAAACGCCATATAGGTCTCTATATGGTTGTGGCTAACCTACCTTTAATTTTCGAAAAAAAAAAAATGAAGGTAGCCTTTTTGTGGAAATAACTAAATGTTTCGATTTTTAGTAGTTCATCTTCATTGATTTATAAATATACTAGGGGATCCGGCCACGCGTTGCTGTGGTATACATTTTATACTTTTCTGTTACTATTCATATAATAAACTATTCAACACAGTGAAACTTCTAGTTACTACTAAAGGTGTTAGTCGGTATAAGAATCCAAGCG
>NW_017535018.1:18775-19937 GCF_001853355.1 Bactrocera latifrons | reverse complement strand
ACCTTGGCTCGAATGCATAGTGGCAATTAAAGCACCTAACCAAGACTTGTGCTATTTGAAAGTTCTAAAAGAATATGAAAAAACACTCGACAAGTTCCAGCGCTRCCGTATGTTACTGTCAAAAAATTAACGAAAAGCCTGTCAAATGCATAACGAATGAAGAGTAGACTTTTGAATGACTATAATGCGTTTACATGCAGAAGAAAAGTGTCAATAAGCAATTTTTGTTTTGGGTTTATACTTCATTTAGATTTTTCAAAAGTGAATAGAAAATTAAAATATTAAAAATAATTAAAATGCGGAATACGCATATTAACAGAAATTAGTGAAATTACAAAAAAAAAGAGTTCGGTCATGTTCAGTGAGGGAAATAAACAGAAAGAGGAAAAAGGATGGTTTTTTGTACGTTTCCTAGAAACGAAAAGACTGACCACACTAACTTTTTTATATACATGCGAATGACGCCATAAGTATATGGACTTTTGCTTACTCTTGTTGAGCCCTTTTTAAAAGAGAATTCGTTGAGGGAGCCTGTGCATCCGGAATGTCGATTAGCTTTGACATTACAGTTAGTTTGTTCACTTTAATAATTTTTATTATATCTTATTCTTTTTTTTCTGAAAGATATTTATCACAAGGAACTATGTTTCAATCGCTGCATGGTCATTTCAACTGGGGAAGGAAACGGTTAGGCGTATTATTCTGGAGACAACTGAAGTCCTTTGGACGAAGTTAGGCGCTGTTTATGTATCTGAGCCTAATGAAGAGGATTTCAAGCAAATTTCTCAAGATTTCTGGGAACTGTGGAATATGCCCAACTGTGTTGGATCTATTAATGGGAAGCATACCTCTATTCCATGCCCACCAAAAAGCGGTAGTCAATTTTTCTGCTACAAAAAATAACTTATGCAGTTTTTTTAACAGTTTTCAAAACATATTTTAAATTTATATATCTAACATCATTTCGAACTAGTTTATTTCTTTTTTAATAAAACTAAATGGGATTTCATATATTCATTCGATTATTTTTTATTAAAAATTCAAACTAAAATAATTCATGTAGTTCAGGTACAGTAATTTGAAGCATTTTATGCATCTTGGTTATAAATATATATACTACAACAACTACTTAAAAAAATCAATGCTTCAAGCATTTAAAAAA
>NW_017535018.1:0-18025 GCF_001853355.1 Bactrocera latifrons | reverse complement strand
GATGTAAAGTACATTATAGTTGCAACATACAATTTGTGTGTATTCGGGCAGTTGCTTACGCTGGCTTAAGCTAGCTTATGCACATTATAGTTAGGCCTTTAAACAGAGACGAAAGTTCAGATTAAGCCAAACGCTATGTCCCATCGAAGGAAGAAATCACGCAAAATTTGTTAGTAAGTTTAATACTTTCGTTTGTTTTACGCTGTGTGATTTTGTGACGCAAAGAAGCAAGCAATTTCTAATTCGTCTGCAGATCGACGACAGTTTTTTTGGGGGAAGATATATTTTGTTGGGATAACAATCCTAAAATCCGTAAATGCCACTGCTGAAAGAGGTGTTAAATTAATGCAAGATTTTAATGGACTTATCAGATCTGAAGAAGAGCAACAGTTTTGGTTGCGTTATTTTCAGAAACGAAGAAATCTTTATCCAGACTGTAAAAAAACTACACCAAGAGAGCCACCCGAATTAATTATTATTATAATTTATGTTTGAATAAAAGTTTTTGGTTATCTTTTTAATTTTTACTCATATTTACTTCATTTTTTTTTAATTAGTTTTGGATCAAATTAAATTTCAAGCCTAAACAACATTCTTTATTAAACCTTAGAGCTCAGTCGGCACGGGTTGCAATCATGCTACAAATATGAAATTTCAAATTTAAGTACGTTTTAGCATTTATAAAAAAAATTAGAGGGAATGCGTTTCGAAATTCAAAAAAAATGTATTTGTTGAGCGTGTGGAAAAAATTTAATACAAACTCGTTGATCAATATTTTCGACCATTGTAAAATTCGACAAACACTACTGAGGTGGACCGCCATAAACAGCTGCTGTATACCATGGTACATGGTCCTCTACCGTGGTGTAAATACACTGGTTGACAGATCGCGCTAATTTTCATCATCATAGTAAAGGATAGTTGTACCTACCTAAGAAAAGCAATTTACCCGCCTTCTGTATAAGCGGGAGATGAGAGGGGGAAATAAAGAATTCCCGATTCTTTCTTGACAGGAACTCCATATAACTTTTTAAATAATCATAATTACGAAACCTAAACAAATAAGCTGACTGCTATAAATAAATACAAATGTAAATGATCAAATTTAATTACTTTTTATTTTTCATATTCTTTATCAATTTCATATTTAGATACTATTTCTTTCATTTCTTAATACATATAACAATTTACATATTTCATCTATTTAAAATTTTTTAATTCGATAACTATTTTTTTCATGAATTTTCTTTTCTTCTTCAAACTAATATTTTTCGAATTCGAGCTTGGCTGAGTTGATCATTGTTATGTTGTTAATAAATGGGGGGAATTGGTGCGATACAAGGTGCTGCATTTGATGACGCAGCAGTTGCAAAAGGCAAGCCAGTTACTTTATTTGTAACCAGTAACGGTTGCATGGCCGGAACAACCTTTGGAAAACATTTCCCTCAGCTGCTAGTAGTAGCGACACATTTTAGCTATATTTTTGAAATTATTATCTACAATAAATTTGCAATATCAATATTATACAAAACTTCCATGGTTCGACCACACTCTTTTGTTCCCGCACCCAGTAATTGGCTGAAAAGATAGAAACCCGAATTAGATCAAACAGTTAAACAAACATATATAAAACTTACCTTTTCCCATAATTTAATTTAATGGCGAGTCATTGCACGAAAATAGACATTAGTTTTGGTCTGATATATGGTACAGCTATTACAAATATTTGCCTGCGTGTATTTCTCTCTCTGAAATTTTTCCTATACTTGGACCTTGCAATTCGTTTTCAAGAGMAAAAATATCCCCTGTAGTGAAATTAGATATGAATTATAATAAAAAATAAATTCGAAAGCAACTAATAGCTTCTTAGGTGGAGATAAACGAAACTAGTACATATAGTAGAAAAAACTATATGATATATTAGCGACTATGGCTATGCGTCAAATGATTTCTTTAAATACACGGTTATAAATTCAAAAATCCAACTTCTTTATGTTAACTAACTGACGTTAGTTTCAAAAATACCCTGCATCATCAAATTTATTTAAAATATTTTATCAGTTTTTTCATATTTTAATTAAAAGCAAAAGAAAGAAATTAAATAAATAATTTTTTAAATTAGACGAAAAAAATATTTCAATAGATACAAATTACATCACTAAAATATATACATATATTATAATAATAAATTCCAATAGTTCCAACAGTTTTTTATTTTTGGCTTTGATGGACCGTTATTATTTTGTTTGTTATTGCACTCAATCCTAATGGCATGGACTTTACCAGTTTTTGGGTCACTGAAGATTTAATATTGTCCCGTTCTTCGATTAAAGCAGCTTTCAAAGATTCTTTGCTGGTTATTTAGTATATTCTGATTTTTCTCTCTAAATAATCTCACAAATGGAAGATTTACTTCATCAGGCTGGTGTTTTAATTGTTTGAGTGTCTTGTAAAATAGCCATTAACAATGTGAGTGGTGTGTTTTGGATTATTTTCGTGTTGGAAGACAAATGATCCTTCAAGTCCCAATTTTAACGCATTTTCGTTGAAATTCGATTTTAATATATTAAGGTATATATATTATTTCTTCATTGTATGCTTTTTGAATACAAGATAGATAGCCAGTGTTGACAATCTTGCCGATCTAGGTACAAGAGGATGCAAGCTTACGCACCGCACCACCACTACTCTGTGGTTAAATGGTTATCGATGGTTAATAGAATCTCCCGAATCTTGGCCACGATCGCCCATTGGCAACATAATTGCCCCAGAAATGCGAAAAATCGACTTTTTTTCACTCAACATTGGATGATATTGACATTCTTGAGCGGTTTTCATCATACCCTAGAGCACTCAGAGTATTCGTTTACATGTTCACTTTCATAAAGCGACTCAAAATTAAAATGCAAGTAGAATACACGCTCTTCTCCCAAGGCGATACATTGACTCACTTAGATCTAGAAACACATACTAATGAACGCTGAACATCGCCTAATGCAGTATGTAATCTGCCAAGATTTCGATATTCCACGCCTTAAGTCTGAAATAAATAGTGCATTTTCATGCGTAAGACATGCACTATGCATAAACAAAACATGCGGACGCATATTATGGCAGCGCTTCCACCTAATAAAAGGCTACATGGCTCTCTTTGTCTGGTTTACGACAAAAGCAGTGCACCTCGAGCTATGTACTACTTTGACAAAAGAGGTTTTTCACGCGGCATTTCCTCGCTCCGCCGGACGACGCGATTTTCCGTCCACACTCATGAGTGGCAATGGAAAACCCTTCATCGGGCTTAAGGGCCACAGAAAAACAGTGTTTGGACTTTATTAAACAAGTTTCCTTTGAGATTGWACAAAAGTACGCTCCCCAAGGCATTAATTGGAAATTTAYCCCCCCAGCTCCTCATATGCTTGGTTTACGGGGATTAGCTGTAAAAAGATTAAAATCGCACTTTAATTTTACAACACTATAAATTCGCGTTGTAGCCGTTCTCAATTCACAGCCACTATCAACCCTTTCTCGAGCACGAGCACCCACTCCGGCTACACCTGAGCCAGGCGTGGAGTCGATGTTCTTGTTAAATCAATGGGAGAGAATTAGGATTCTTCATTATAATTTCAGCCGCAGATAGAAAGAAGACTATTTAAAAGGACCTCCACGAGATGTGTTGATGGAAAACGTCAGAAAATGCACTTTAGCTTGGAGATTGTCTCTCGCCTACCGAGTGGGTACTTGGCCGCATAGAAAAACTCTATTATGGCTCAGACGGTCACACCTGGGAAGTTGATCTCCGTACTCAAAGCGAAATACTAACCAGTCCGCTTGTTAAGTTAGGTTTTCTAACAACCGCGRATAATATCGAAAATACCATTYATATTGACCGACCGATCTATTTTTTCGCATACSTTCTAAAAAACTTTCGTATTGACCTAATATAGTCTTCAAATAAATATTAGACCGATTTATAAACGATAATCTGTGCTGACTTGAGACTAACTTGTCCACACAAGATGCACGGGTCCAGGCTGCGACCTGTTACTACGCGTTTCAATTGTCATTTCATACCTGATTTCTAACATTATTAGTGCGTTGTTGTTTATTATATGAAGATGTCTGTGGAGTTACGAAGTGATAAGCAAAATATTTACCTTATCGGACTGCCAAGCCACCAGATAAATGATGAAAAATTACCATATAATCGACAAGTGAAAATAATTTTTTAACACTTATCTGAYTTTGCACATGCTGATGCCTTCGACAGAATTACAATAAAGGAAGACAAAGAATTTTTAAGGAAACACAGAGAACCAGGTCGAACGGGATGCTTAGGTGGAATTGACAAAAAAATGGTGGAGAGAGAAGTTAGGCACAGACGATTGGAAGAGGAGGAAAGAAAGGTGAAACAAAGAGAGTAGTCGACTGTTGCACATAATTCTTCGATAGATAGCTTGGAATGTCTTAAAATACGGATGAGGAACAGATTTCGAACTCTGAACTTAGTACTCAGATTTCTTTAAATCAATGCCAATTAACGTAATGGTTTCAGTTTACATTCGCTATGCGGTTGTATAAGCGCTTGGTCTGAACAGCGATAATTATCTGATTAACAAATCCTCGATTCAGCTAATTTGACTCAGGTGAGAAAGCCTACCCCAGAAGCAATAAAAACTGACTTCCAGAATAATTTATCTGACGTAGTAACAGTCCATTGGGATGAAGAACTATTACCTGGATTGGATGTTCAAAAGAAGAATGCTCGATAATTATTGCTTCATTTGACGATAGAGAACAGCTTCTTGCAGTAACAAAATTGGAGAATTCTTCTGGAAAACATCAAGCTAAAGCCATTTCAACTGCACTCTTTGATTGGGACCTCCATCATAAAGTACAGATAATGGGCTGCGATACAACAGCTTCAAATACTGTCTGTTTCAGTGAAGCTTGTGCTATTTTGGAACAGAATTTATAAAGGGAATGGTTGCTTTTTTCTTGTTGCAATCATACTTATGAGTCGGTGCTTACAGCTGTTTTTCAAACAAAGATAAAGCAAATTACAAGAAGTCAATATATTCATATTTTCAAAAAGTTAAAAAGATAATTTGAAAAATATTAACATCGATAATATTGAGTCACCTTTGAATCATCGTTCATATTAATACTTTTTATTATATCTTATTCTTTTTTCTTTTTCTGAAAGATATTTATCACAAGGAACTATGTTTYAATCGTTGGCATGGTCATTTCAACTGGGGAAGGAAACGGTTAGGCGTATTATTCTGGAGACAGCTGGAGTCCTTTGGACGAAGTTAGGCGCTGTTTATGTATCTGAGCCTAATGAAGAGGATTTCAAGCAAATTTTTCAAGATTTCTGGGAACTGTGGAATATACCCAACTGTGTTGGATCTATTGATGGGAAGCATAGCTCTATTCGATGCCCACGTAAAAGCGGTAGTCAATTTTTCTGCTACAAAAAATAACTTATGCAGTTTTTTTAACACTTTTTAAAACATATTTTAAATTTATATATCTAACATCATTTCTAACTTGTTTATTTCTTTCTTAATAAAACTAAATGGGATTTGATATATTTATTCCATTATTTTTTATTAAAAATTCAAACTAAAATAATTCATGTAGTTCAGGTACAGTAATTTGAAGCATTTTATGCATCTTGGTTATAAATATATAAGTATATATACTAAAACTACAACTAAAAAAATCAATGCTTCAAACATTTAAAAAAAAAGGAAAGAAAATAAGGAAATTGAATTGAATTCTTGTAGTTTTCAATTTCATGTCTGCCTATTTTCTCGACGTAATCGATATAACTCCAATATCATTTTCTCTGGGAATTGGTATTTAACTGATACTGGCAGATCTTTCATCAGACACAAAACCGTCGTCATAAAGGCCTCGTCAGTTTCATATCTTTCAGCCGGCGCCGCCATTTGCTTTTCTAAATGTTTCATTGTTGCGCCGAATTTTTGGTAGAGACTTTAATTTTTTTTTTTGGGGTGGCGATGAAATTTCATTACAATTATCACTCATCGATGACTCCAAGGCTGAGTCTGTATTTACTTCTGCATTATCCCGAGTGYTGCACAATGGAAAAGTTATATATAAAAAAGTTAAAATTTTTACAAAATACCTACCGACGCGGTGTGATGGAGTCTTTTAAAAACATCATAGATTTTAAAAAAGCCATTCATCCAAGTAGCTCATTCCGCTACCTGATGGCGCTTCTAACCTTTTTATCTCCTTGCAGAAGCGCTCCCGGAGTAGCTTCCATCTTTGTTTGCATTCTTGATCTTTTAATTGAARCAAACATACAAAATATATAATAAAAAAAAAAATAAATATTCCTATAGCAATGTTAATACATACCACTTTTACCGCATATTTCTGCAATTGCTTTCCATGCCTTTTCTTTGTTTGTACGATTGAAATAAAAAAAAAAAAAGCATCTCGCTTGTCGTACAAATATTTCTTTTTTCAATATTATCTATCAAATTCTGGATAAAGCATTCGTCGTTCTCCATATTCAAATTTAAAATGATTTTAATGCGATGCAGTTTCGCATTTTCCTTAAGAAAATTACATTTGAAAAAACTGAACGAAACTTGATGTAAAGTACATTATAGTTGCAACATACAATTTGTGTGTATTCGGGCAGTTGCTTACGCTGGCTTAAGCTAGCTTATGCACATTATAGTTAGGTCTTTAAACAGAGACGAAAGTTCAGATTAAGCCAAACGCTATGTCCCATCGAAGGAAGAAATCACGCAAAATTTGTTAKTAAGTTTAATACTTTCTAGTTTCTTTTTTTCAAAGTTTCGTAGCTTAGTTTTTGCATATTTAAACTAGTTTTTTGGTATCTTTCAGATAAGACGCTGTGTGATTTTGTGACGCAAAGAAGCTAGCAATTTCTAATTCGACTGCAGATCGACGACAGTTTCCTTGGGGGAAGATATATTTTGTTGGGATAACAATCCTGCTTTTTTGGAAGCTAGAAAATAAATACATAAGTCGTTTGAAGGTGCCACTGCTGAAAGAGCTGTTAAATTAATGCAAGATTTTAATGGACTTATCACAGCTGAAGAAGAGCATCAGTTTTGGTTGCGTTATGTTCAGAAACAAAGAAATCTTTATCCAGACTCTAAAAAAAACTACACCAAGAGAAGCCACCTTAATTAATTATTATTATAATTTGTGCTTAAATAAAAGTTTTTTTATCTTTTTTATTTTTACTCATATTTACTTCATTTTTGTTTTAATTAGTTTTGGATCAAACAAAATTTCAAGCCAAAACAACATTCTTTATTAAACCTTAAAGCTCAGTCGGCAGAGGTTGCAATCATGCTACAAATATGAAATTTCATATTTAAGTACGTTTTAGCATTTATAAAAAAAGTAAAGGGAAGGCGTTTCGAAAGTCTAAAAAAAAATATGTTGCTCAATATATTTCTTGAACGTTTGGCCAAAATTTAATACAAATACGTTGGTCAATATTTTCGACCAACACTACTGAGGTGGACCGAAACTGTAAACCATGGTACATGGTCCTCTACCGTGGTGTAAACACACTGGTTGACAGATCGCGCTCATTTTTGGCATCATAATTAAGGATAGTTATATCTACCTAAGAAAAACAATTTATCTGCCTTCCGTATAAGCGGGAGATGAGAGGAGGAAGACATCGACCGCAGGTATACTAGCCTAGAATGTCAGAGCATAGCTATCCGGTCAGGCGATATCGAGCTCGAAATATTTAATATATAGATCCCCCCAGTTACATGTTGCCCTACAGGATATCACCCGAATATAAATGCGCTTCTTCGTGGTGAAACCCGTTTGGGGCTAGGCGGCTTTAACGCGCACCACGATCTTTGGCATTCCTGTCTGTCAAATGATCGTAGGCGGATGGAACTGGTGGAACAGATTGACCCCACCAGAATTATGGGCACTTGTAGTAGCTCGCCCGATATTACAATCACTAGTGGTGGTCTGATAAATAGCATAACCTGGCGACCTATGCTAGCTCTCACATCAGACCACCATTATCTCGATCGAGAAACCTGTCCATTTCGTTTCTGTGGACAACCGAACCTTCGTTAACTTTAACAAAGCTAACTGGGTCGGCTTCACAGAATTTACTGAGAGCACCTTCAACGCTCTACCCATTCCTACGGACGTATGCGTTGGCGAACGTCAATACCAGAAGGTGATCGCAGCAGCTACCGCTCTCTTCATACCAGCTGGACGAATAGCGGAAATCCGAATCTTCCCAGCCGAAGCAGCCGCTTTAGCTAGTAAGCGCGACACCTTACGCCATGCCGATCCCGGGGATTCCGGAATAAGGGACCTCAATTTGGAGATTCGGCGTATGGTAAACCAGCATAAGCGGGCGAAATGGGTGGAGCACTTGAAGTCCTGCAACCTCTACACCGGTGTGAGGAAGGTTTGGGCTACTGTCAAAGCTTTGTCTAACCCGAAGAGTCACGACGAGCGAGTTGAAGTTCAATTCATTAGTCATGCCTTTTCGGACCCGAAGAAGTGCGCGAGCTATTTTAGCCGGCAGTTTACACTGCACCCTTCGGTAGACAAAGCCAAACGGTGTCATAACCGACGGCTGCGCAAAATGCTAAACGACGGCGCTCCACTTACTTTCACCGATGAGGAGGTTCAGGGTATCATCAACAAAGCAAAATCTTCCAAATCCATTGGCCCTGATGAAATCAACATGCTAATGCTAAAGCATCTAAGCTCGACGGGAGTAAGATATCTCACCAAGGTCCTCAACTTGCCGCTGACCACTCTTCAAATACCCGATGTGTGGAAAGTCGGAAGAGTGGTCCCACTACTGAAACCTGGGAAACCCGCCAACAAAGGGGAATCTTATCGTCCGATAACTCTCCTCTCCCCAGTAGTGAAGACACTTGAAGCCTTGTTACTCCTGTCCTCACCACCTGAGCCTAGCCACCAGCATGGATTCCGTAAAATGCGCAGTACCACCACAGCACTTAGCGTCATAAACGCTCAGATAGTTCGTGGCCTSAACCAAAAACCACCCTGTGAGAGAACGATCCTCGTAGCGTTGGACCTGTCAAAAGCTTTTGACACGGTCAACCACACAACGCTACTCAACAACGCCAGGGCTCAAGAGGTGGACCATGAACTATCTGAACGGTCGTCAGTCATCCGTGGTGTCCTCCCCCGCTACTGTTTAACTTCTACATCTCGAAACTCCCACAACCACCTGAGGGGGTTTCCATAACCTCGTACGCTGATGACTGTACGATATTGACGTCGGGAAATGGAATCGATGGTATGTGTTCGAAGGTAAACAATTACCTCTCGGACCTTTCTCGTTTATTCAATGCACGAAACCTCCACCTTTCCCCTACCAAATACACAGCGACCATATTCACGAACTGGGCGAAAGAGTATAGACTGGAACTTAATATTGCAGTCGACGGCGTCAAAATTCCAATTGTCAATAACCCCAAGATTTTAGGTGTCACCTTCGACAGTCTATGCTCCTTCTCTCCACATACGATCGCGATTATCGCCAAAGTACAGAGCCGCAACAAAATCCTCAAGTCTCTAGCCGGCAGATGTGGGGAAAAGACAAAGATACGTTGCTTAACTATGCAGCACCCATATGGTCGCTTGGATGCAGTGGCACACATTGAGGAAACTACAGACCTACCAGAATACAGCACTTCGGACCACGACGGGATGCCTCTTGATGTCTGAGAAACGCGAGTGACCCTTGCGCAACTTTGTTCTGGATATTGTAGAACGTTAACTACTTATCCAGAATAGACCGTCTCATACCCAACGTATGTACTGCATGTAACGAGTCTCCGCATGACACTGACCACCTTTTTGCATGACCAACCAACCCCACCCATCTAACACCCTTTTCCCTTTGGTCCAACCCCGTCGAAACGTTTCCTGGGCCCCTCGTTAAATGACATCGACGACAACACTGATAACCCTCACCATTTCAACGGAGACTGATAACCGTTCAAACAACAAACAACAACAGGGGGAAATGAAGAATTTCCGATTCTTTCGTGACAGTGTGTAGGTATGCCAACTCCATATAACTTTTTAAATAAGATCATAATTACGAAACCTAAACAAATAAGCTGACTGCCATAAATAAATAAATTATCAAATTTAATTGCTTTACTTAATTACTTTTTATTTTTCATATTTTTTATCAATTTCATGTTTAGATACTATTTCTTTCACTTCTTAATACATATAACAATTTATATATTTCATCTATTTAAAATTTTTTAATTCGATAACTATTTTTTTCATGCATTTTCTTTTCTTCTTCAAACTAATATTTTTCGAATTCGAGCTTCTTCTCGGGTCGTCTTTCGTATACCGTCCCAGGATTTCGGTAATAAAATGGGTATGGTCGGATAGAGGAGATTCTCCAGATCACGAATATACATGGTTATAGCCGCAGGAAGCTTATAGTTTTCGAGATATTCGCGATTAAAGTTGAAATTTTGCAATATTTTAATTACATATTTCCGGTATTTAAAATTAATTTTTCACTTAAATTTTTCAATTTTATATACACTAACACATCGCTTATTCATTTGCATACATTTATTTTATATAATATAGTGCAAAAATTGCTTTTAGTGTACATTTAAATTATTGTTGAAATATGGTTATTTAAGAATAACAAATGAATTACAAAGTGTCAAATAATCAGTGTTACCATACTAAAATATTTTACAAACTAAACCAAAAAAAAAATTATAAAGAAATATTATACCCTGAATATAGGAAACATAATCGTTAATAAGCAATAAAAAATATGTTAAAAATTGAAGCGGTCTGAAGGCCTCCAATGTAAAAATGTGTTCTACGGGAGCAAAAGGTATGTGGAACATTTCCAAAATATTCCAGACCTTCCAATTGAGTCAGAGTTGTGTTTCTTTTTGCGAAGAGGAGGGTCTAATTGCTAGGGGAAGAACTTACAGGGTGCATAGACTGCCGATGGTGCTCTCCGTGATGGGTACGTTTAGATGCCGAAAAGAATCGTGCTGAACGCGTTCAGCGATATCCCGATCTATGGGTACCTGGTTGGAAAATTTAAAAATTCTTTTGCCACAAGTTTTTTATCTAATGTTTTGCTACGCATCGCACTGGTCGCACGAGGGGGTTAGAAAAACAGTATTGTCAGGGAACCTATTTTATCTAGCGCTACCATTTGTGATTGGTATAACAACTGTCGCGAAGCGGTAGTTTTATACCAAGTGGAACATCAGGAGGCGGTAGGTAAAATTGGTGGCCCTGGCAAAAACGTGCAAATCGATGAAATCAAATTCGGAAAGAGGAAATTTAATAAAGGTAAGGTTAAAAATATACAATATTATGTAAATACTTATATGTCTTTCTCATTTTAGGCAGGAGTGTGGAAGGTCACTGGGTGTTGTGGATGGTTGAGGATGGGAGCGACGACTTGCGGCTGGAGGTATGCCCCGGAAATGTTAGGTCTGCGGAGGTGCTCATACCCTTGATTAAAAAGCATGTTGCGCCAGGAAGTATAATAAGCACTGACTGCTGGAAGGCGTACGATGGTTTGGCGAATCATGGGTATGAGCACCGAAAAGTAAATCACAGCGATCCGTACAATTATTAGAGGCAATAAAATGTATTTAAAAGCCTTAATAAACGTTTGTTTTATTAAATTTTAGTAATTTCTTTATATTTTATTTTTTCTATTCTCTTATTTGGGGTATAATCTTTTTATTTCTTTTAGTTCCACGCAAAAAAGAGTTCAAAGCGAAACAAATCTAATACATCCCGGTGTTGGACCGACCAGAGTTATTTCTTTTATAGGTTGTTGATTCTCGTATTTGGGGTATAATCTGTTCACTTTATTTCATTTAGTTATTTTACAAACGATGTCGATAAGGTAACACTGATTATTTGACACTTTGTAATTAATTGTAATTTCATCAATAATTTAAATGTACATTAAAAGCAATTTTTGCACTATCTATACTAATTATATAAAATCGCTTATATGAAAAATGTTTGTAACGGCTAATCTCCTAAAGTTCTGAAGTGATTTTTATAAAATTTTTTTTAAATAAAGCATAAAAATAAAGCATTAAAAAAGCATTTGCTCTAGGCTCGCGAGTGGCATACTTATTTTTTTAATTTTCCGAAATTCTTTCGGGTTAAAGTTTTTGAAAAACCAAAAATATTGCAAGCATAAGGTTTTTCGTTCACCAAACGCAGTCTACAGCGAAGCGCGCTTTGTGTGTGTGCGTGTGCCCTTTATCGTTCGCGGCACGCACTTTCTCTCTCTTCCATCTCTGCACATCTTTTCCAGCATAACGTAATGAAGTAAAGTACATACATATGTATGCACTCTCTCTCTTCCATATCTCGCATCTTTTTACTACATAACTTATTGAAGTAAAGTACAAAGCAAAAAAGTTTGGATATATAAATGATCGCAGAACAAGTGAAATAACGCTAAACAGCACAATCAAATGCTCGCATAAATTGCCGTATGTATGCATGTATGTAGATATGTAAATACAGTGTCAACTATATTTACTCTGTTTTACAGTTACTTATTTTGCAGCAACGCACCGTTGCTTGAATTGCTTTTCTTATTATCTTTGTACTTTTTTGTAACAAAGCACATTGAAAATAAAAACAGAACGCTCTCCGTAAGGAACATCCAAAAACCAATAAAATCAAATATTAAGATGTAATATGGTTTTCATGTGTGTCTGCGAAATACTTGCTGGTTTCTTCTAACTTTATTGTATGTATTAATGATCGTATTCTGCAAAGGGTAAAGTAAAATTGGAAATTTATTGTCTTTAAATCAAAAGGTAAAGATTAGATTTAAGCGAAACTAATTTGGTTAATAATAAATATATGGTTTTTACAATAAAAGCTTTCAGAGATGCCAAAAGCAAAATCTCAATTATTTAGATCTTCATCAAATAGACGGCAAATTCAGCTAAGACGAAATGAGACGGTCGACGAGAGTGCAAATCGCGTAGATATTGTAAGGTTGCAAATGAAGCAGAATAGGCAAGGGGCGATTGCTTTCTTTCAAATCAGCGTTTAACTATGTATAGACAGGATTGTAATTATTTGGACCATTCCGTTTTATTCATTGGTCGAATGAATGGCATTTGCWATTTTTGTAAGGCTAAAAAGTGGGTGAAAGAGGCACCAGGTATGTGTTGTAGCAAGAGCCATGTAAAACTAATAGATATAGGTGAGCCTCCGCAGACAATCAAAGCGCTGGTTACAGGCGAGCATCAGTTGTCCTGTCACTTTAAAAAAAATATGAAAAAATACCATGGTTGTTTGGCTATGACTTCGTTTGGTGGTAATGAAGTTAGGGAGGGTAATTTCATGTCAACGTTTAAAATACATGGACAAGTTTACCACGTTATTGGGAGTTTACTGCCAGCACCGAACACAACACCAAAATTTTTGCAAATATATTTTTCGTCCGAAGAGAAACAACTTTCTTTACGTCAAAGTACTACACCAACTCTTCAACGAGATATTTTGAAATCAATTCAAGAAATTCTTCGAGCAAATAATGTGTATGTTAGAAGTTTCAAGACATCTATAGACCGTATGCCCACTAATTCGAATAATTATAAGGTTGTAATCCATGCGGACAAGCGCCCCGCTAATGAACATTATGGCCGCTATAATGCCCCCGTCTCAGATGAGGTCGCAGTATTGATGGTTAACGAAAATTCTGGCCCCCGTGATATTATTTTACATTCACGTGACAACACTCTCCATAGGTTACCAGAACTTCATCGTTCATATGATCCCTTGCAGTACCCTCTTATATTTTTGAATGGTGAGGACGGTTATTGTATTAATATRCCGCAAACTTGTCCAAACAGTGGGGCGCCTATTCCACAAAAAGCAATTTCGTGTATGCAATTTTACGCATATAGAATTATGATAAGGGAAGATAGCTTTAATGCGATTCATAGGTATGGATATCTCTTCAACCAATACTGTGTGGACATGGCTGCTAAAATGATTACGAAAAGCTGAATTTTATACGAGGACATCAAAAGACGTTACGTGCAGAAAATTATATACACCTAAGAGATGCGGTTAACGAAGATCGCAACCCCGCAAATATTGKCCAGTTGGTAATTTTGCCTTCTTCGTTTACTGGCTCACCTCGATATTTGCATGAACGGACACAAGATGCACTCTTATATGTCCGTCATTATGTTAGACTTGACTTATTTGTAACTTTTACATGTAATGCAGAATGGAGTGATATCAAAAACGAATTGTTTTCAAAACAACGACCATGTGAAACTACATCAACTCATGAGTATAATTACGAAAAAAGAAATTTTTGGGAAAGTTAGGTGCCATATGTTTACGGTTGAATGGCAAAAACGGGGTTTGCCTCACTCGCATATTTAAATTTGACTAGCAGACAAAGTTCTACCCGATGAAATGGATCGGATTATATTAGCGGAAATTCCAAATAAAGAAGTAGATCCTTTGCTGTATGATATTGTTACTAAAAATATGATCCACGGTCCATGTGGGTCTAATAACCCATCAGCACCCTGCATGTCGAATGGACGATGCTCAAAAAGATACCCGCGCGAGTTTCTGCAGCATACTCAGACCGGAGGTGATGGATATTCAAAATATAGGCGAAAGTCTCCAGTGGATGGTGGACATACCCATTTACTTGCCTCTGGGTACAAAGTCGACAATCGATGGATTGTTCCATATTGCCCCGTTCTTTCCAGATGTTTCTCCGCCCACATCAATGTAGAGTACTGCCATTCTGTGCAAGCAATTAAATAAATTTGTAAATATGTCAACAAAGGCAGCGACATAGCGACCTTTTCTGTTCAGAACAATAGAGACGAGGTGCAAAATTTTTTGAATGGACGATATCAAAGTACATCGGAGGGTATTTGGAGGATATTGGGATGAACCGAAATCATGAACGTTTTCCAACAGTTGTACATTTATCTGTTCACTTAGAAAATGGACAAAGAGTTTACTTCACACCGAATAATGTTGAACACGTGCTACAGCAACCACCGCAAACAACTTTGACAGCATTTTTTCCCTTTGTTCAGTTGATATTTTGCAAAAACTTTGTTGTATTCTGAAGTACCCACATTCTACACCTAGACTAATAAAAAATGGCAACGTAGAAAACGTGAAGAGAATGTCCCTAATCACCCCGGTATTAGGCGAGATACTGCGTTAGGAAGGGTATACACAATACATCCCAATTACTCAGAATGCTTCTTCCTTAGACTATTGCTGCATCATGTTCGAGGACCGACATCTTTCACTGATTTACGGCGAGTAGATTGTCAACTATATTCAACATATCAGGCGGCTTGCCAAGCACGACAATTGCTACAGGACGATAGCCACTGGAAGAATACATTGTTTGATGCCACCATTTCTGATAGCGCATGCAAAATGCGAGAGCTTTTTGCGATAATGCTTATTTTTTGCGAAATTTCTGATCCGGAAGGATTACGGAATTTATTCTGATTTTACTGATGACATTTTTAATACAGGGCTAATTTTACTTGAGAATTTAGTTTTCTCTTACGGAGAAATACACCTAAAGGATTTCGGTTTGCCTGAACCAAATCGAAGTAACTCAAACTTAGACCACATTTGTTACACGCGGGAAACAACGTATAATACCCATGAGCTACAGCAATTTTTACTAGCAAATGAACTAAAGCTAACGTCGGAGCAACGAATAATATACGATAAGATTATTTAAGTGTGGATAATAATATGGGAAAAGTTTTTTTATAGACGCGCCAGGAGGGGCAGGCAAAACCTTCTTAACTTCACTAATCTTAGCTAAAGTTCGTGGTGAAGGCAAAATTGCTGTTGCAGTTGCTTCTTCAGGTATAGCTGCTACTCTTCTGTGTGGAGGAAGAACTGCTCATTCTACGTTTAAGCTACCACTTAGTTTGTTACCGGAACATAGGTGTACTTGTTCGATCAAGAAAAATAACCCTATGGCCAAAATACGTCAGAAAGCATCGCTAATAATATGGGACGAGTGCACAATGTCTCATAAGTGTCATATCGATGCGGTCGATATAACTCTTAAAGATTTAAGATCTTCGCATGCGGCAATGGGTGGAGCTACATTCGTATTCACAGGAGACTTTAGACAAACTCTACCGGTGGTTCCTAAGGGTACAAGAGCAGATATTCTTAACGCTGTATTTTCTCACGGTCAATTTTATGTGGCTCTGTCACGAATTGGTTCCCCGCAAAACCAAACTGTTCTCATTTCTGGCAATGGAAATAAAACAAAAAATGTTGTATTCACTGAAGTTTTTAATAATTAAAATATATCCTTTTTGGTTATTGTTCCAAAATACATCAATTATAGTATACCTTATTTCATATCTTGAATTAATATTWAYTCTATACAATCCTATTTATTTTATGTAAGAGTTTTGAATTGTTACCTTTTTGTTATCTATTTTTAATTTTTCTGTAAAAAAGAATTTAATAAACAAATTATTTATAACGTTAATGAATTTAAAAGTGTTTGCAATTAATTCAAATATGGGTAGTAAATATTTGTAAGTCTAACATAAGTTACACATTATACTCATGTATGTGTGTTTACATGTACGAATAAAGGTATTCTTTTATTTGCATTCTAAACTACATTAAATTCTTTCCAATACCCTCATCGTTTCAGTTTTTGCGGCGTAACAAAGTACGCCGGGTATTTGCTAGTATTATATAAAATAAATGTGTGCAAATGAATAGGTGATGTGTTAGTGTATATAAAATTGAAAAATTTAAGTGAAAAATTAATTTTAAATACCGCAAATATGTAATTAAAATATTGCAAAATTCCAACTTTAGTCGCGAATATCTCGAAAACTATAAGCTACCTGCGGCTATAACTATATATATTCTTGATCTAGAGAATCTCCTCTATCCGACCATACCCATTTTATTTCCGAAATCCTGGGGATCCTACTAAAGTCTTCCCTTCTTCTCTTCCTTGGCAATATTCTCCGCTTGGATACCCGCCAATTGTCCAGGGGAAGATTTCGGTGGCCGAGTTGATCGTTAGAATGTTGATAAAACGGGGGAATTGGTGCGATAGAAGGAGCTACATTTGATGGCGCAGCAGTTGCAAAAGGCAAGCCAGTTACGTTATTTGTAACCAATAAAAGTTGCACGGCCGGAACAATCTTTGGAAAGCATTTCTCTCAGCAATAGTAGCGACACATTTTAGCTATATTTTTGAAATTATTATCTACAATAAATTTACAATATCAATATTATACAAAACTTCCATGGTTCTACCATACTCTTGTAGTCCCGCACCCAGTCGTTGGCTGAAAAGATAGAAACCCGAATTAGATCAAACAATTAAACAAACATATAAACTCCCCTGCTACTTTCGTCTCTTCCGTTAAAAACTATATAATGAAGAGCACCTCACTCCTCTTACACTCCTTATTAGGCTGCTGCCTTTTCCTCTAAGTTGGGGGAGCAATCTTATCCAAAACTGTAACAAATCTTTATAATTTAAATAGAAATTTCAAAATCTATTTAAAACCTACCTTTTCCCATAATTTAACGGCGAAATATGTCTTTGTTGTGACAGCTGGCACATTTACTTATCGTGTCATTGCACGAAAATAAACATTAATTTTGGTCTCATATATTTTACAGCTATTACAAATATTTTCCTGCGAGTTAACGGCAGCAGCCATCCAGACACTTTACTGTGTGTCTTCCCACAGTATTACTGCTTGGTCAGCAGAATACTTTAATTAAGAATAGCAAATTAATATATCATTTGTTTTGATAATAAGAACAATTGAAAATTCACTGCTCTGGCATTTCATCTCTTAGTGTAATGCCAAAGCATCTTTAGTAATAAGCTATTACATATAGAATTGTAAGATTATAAATAGAAGAGAATTAA
>NW_017535017.1:22786-23297 GCF_001853355.1 Bactrocera latifrons | reverse complement strand
CGCAGACTCTATTACACACTCCCTTCAATCTCGAATCTACACTCGCAAACATCATTTCGCAAGCTAACGCTTACCAAAATAAAACAGAAGCAGACGCTTCCATGWAAGAGACAGCTGACACCTCAATTGTCAATCTCTCTTTAAACCAAACTATACCTCAACATAATGAAAACAACTCGAAAGAGCATTTTATGTCTATAGGCGAATGCAATTATTAGCATACATACATATTTGTTATCATAGCATATTAATTTTGTRRCAAYCYCTCTCCCGCTCTCAATGTTTAAGATCCTACAGTGGAATATGCACGGTTACCTCAACAATTACACGCAACTAGAACTTCTGTTGAAAGAACATTCGCCAAACKTTGTCTGTCTCCAAGAGACTAATATTGCTGCTGATAAGTCAGCAGCTTTGCCCCATCAGTACCCAAGCTATTTTTACAACTTGCCTCAAAACAAAACTAACAAGCAAGGCATTGCAGTTTTGATAAAAAAATCGATACCCCATA
>NW_017535017.1:12588-17891 GCF_001853355.1 Bactrocera latifrons | reverse complement strand
GTAACAAAAATATCAGCATTCTTAGTACAAACAGGATTAAAACCACAAATATGATTATGTTTTTAAACTTCCCATTACTTATTATTTAATTTGTTCTTAAAACTTTTCTATTAGCTACAGAACATTTTATTAACTTTACACCTAAGACTTAATTAAGCAATAACTATACATTTTATATTTACATCAGCGAGCCGAAGGTCCTGGCAGCCAGTGCTCCTTCTTTCGTGGAAAAGTAATTGTATTATTGTTTCACGTTTTATAAATAAGTAAATAAATAAATAATAAAATCCACAAACATCTAATCTTGAATATTTACCTTTATTTTAAGTTCGAGATAAAAAAATTTAAAAATGAAATACTACTTTTTGTTTTTTGGATATTTGTATGCCAAACTAATTAAAAAAGGCACACTGTCACAACAACTGTTAACATCTGCGTCACAACCTACTGATGGCGTTGCACTTTTAAATGATACAATACAAATGCAATGTTGATGGAGTAACGAACCATCCTATTGAACTGTAGCCTAAAACAAGAGCTGGTCATCGAACCGAGGACGATTCGATCTTATAGAGGGGAATAGTTAGTGGATCGAATCTCATCTCAACTCCCCTAAAGGCATCATTGAATGCGCTCGTGTCTTTTTTCTTCATTATTACCATTCATAATCTAATTAAGCTTAGCTGTAAGAATTCTAAAAGAAAAAATCATATATGTAAATGACACCCTACAACACCAATTAGCAATTGATACTGCCCGAACATTTATTGCGAATGACCTTCATTGAAAAGGTATGATAATGGCATGCTCCGTTGGAAAGTTTGCACACGGCACGCTAAGCGACATCAACTTGCGGTAACTAAATCTATGGAAAGCGTCCGCTGATCGCATACCTGACACCATCAAAAACAACCTGTTTTTTCCACTTGGTATTTGCGTAGGCTTGGTAGGCTTAGTTTTTTAAGTAAAAGAAACTGTATCGAATCAGAAAAGAATCAGAATAAATGTGATTGCCGAAGTGAGCAAGTCTTTGGTCCTTTAATTTATATAACACTCGATGAGGATAGGGCTGACATACTGATGCGACAGACACGCATCAAAATCGGCTGGGTGAACTGCAGGCTACGACTAAAAAAAACCACAAAAAGATGGTTTCGATGCTTTGGACCAGGGCACTTAACCTGGGACTGAAAAAGGGCCAATAGGAAAAGACAAGGTGGTTGCATAGAATGCGGCCAACCATGTCCCAAAATGAAAGAGTGGGCACCCTCATGTAGCCTCCGAGTGGAGGCTAAACACGAAAAAGTTGATCATATCCCGGGTTCCGCAAAATATATGCTATATAGAAAGTATCAAAACTAATGAGAGAGATACCAGCTCAATCGCCGCTATATGGCTACTGTCAAGGAGTAACGGCATCACTGTAAACATAGGGAACGGCAATGGTAATTAGCTGCTCCTTGACGAGAAGCGATAGCATAAGAAGAAAATCCCTACAATATTGAGGACACAGCCATTTCTATAGAAGGTGAACTAATTATCGCCGGAGACCTAAATTCCAAAACCGTAAAGTGGGGTATGCGAAGCACGGAGTCGAGAGAAGAGCGCATTCTAGAAATGGCTTCACTATCGATACCGGAACAAACGCCAACCAGTACAGGAAAAACACTGCAACACTGAAGTGAAACATTTCGAAGCTAAATACTTCGATATTAATCTCCACAAAAGAAGACCAAAACCCATCTAGAAGCTCCCCAAAAAATTGTCGAACAAACAATGCTTAATATAACAAGAGCCTACAAAAAAAAAAGAAAAAATAGGAGCAACTATGCGAGGATATAAACAGAAACCCCTTCGGACTCGGATATAAAATAATTATGAAGAAACTCGGCGCTTGAGCAAAGCCACCTGACCTAATTGCTGTCGAAATGGATCACATCGTGAACGCACTATTCCCCACACACGAAAGCAGGGCTAGTGATCCAGAACAAACGCTAATATCTGCCCCCCTAATAATCCCCCAGTTCACCCTTGAAGAGTTGCAGCTGCAAGCTCAAGACCAACAAATCACCCGGTCCGGACGGCATCCCAGCATAAATCATCAAAATAATTTAGATTTGTTGGCCTCATTGCTGCAGAGAGTCCGGCAGTACTGCTGAATATGTACAACGCCTGCCTTGAAACCGAAATATTCCCTGAACCCAGGAAAAAGCCACGGCTGGTGCTAATCAGTAAGGGAAAAGGATTCGCCATCAGGATACCGTCCACTATGCATGCTTGATATAGCAGGAAAGCTGTACGAACGCCAAATAAAATACAGACTCGAAGCGGCTATCAACGAAACTGGAGGACTGTCCCCTATACAACATGGCTTCAGACTAGCCAGATCAACTATAGGAGCAATAAAATGCGTCATTGAAAACGCAAAAGCAGCGCAGGCGAGATGGCATAAATATAAAATATTGTTACTGGCGACTCTAGATGTTCGAAACGCCTTCAACAGCGCTAGGTGGGTGGACATGATCGACGCTCTCAAAAAAACTTAGGGTTGTGGTGCGGAGCTACCTTAGCACCAGAAAGCTGCTGTATAAAACTAAAGAAGGGTCACGACAGATAATTTTTACTTCAGGAGCAGCACAAGGATCCATTCTAGGCCCAGACTTATGAAACATTAGCTACGACGCTGTATTAAAACTATAAATGCCAGACGAATCATATTTAATTGGCTACGCGGACGACATTGCGGCAAGGGATRCAGAAGAAGCGCGAAGAAAGCTGAATCAAGTCATGATACGGACGCAAACAACGCTCGACACACACAACCTCCAGCTCGCTATGGAGAAAACAGAGCTACTACTGCTAACAAACAAACACATACCTCACTAGCTTGCACCAAAGTACGGATATTCTTAGTACACAGAGTTCGGTATACTACCTAGGCGTAAGACTGGACCCCAGACTAACCTTCTGGCTACAAATCCAGCACGCCGCAGGAAAGGCAGCGAAGGTCACCTCTCAACTGAGCCGATTAATGGTCAACATAGGAGGCCCCAGCCAAGAAAAGAGAAAGCTCCTAATGTCGACGACAATCAGCGTCTTACTATGCGGAGCCGAGATCTGGGCAGACGCGCTTAAAAAGGAAAACCGGCGTAAGGTAATTTTCAGAGTGAACACACATTCTTTAAATGTTCATATAACATTATTTGAATGTGTGTGTTGGCAACGAGAACGCACCGCCGTAGACCCCCTGGTTGTCCCAATAAATGTGGACAATTTGGTCAGCGTCATGTTAGAGAGTGAAGCAAACTATAAGATTATCAAGAATTTCGCAGGAACCTTGCTTCGCAGAAAAAGCGTGACCTGAACGCAGGTGCGCAGATGTAAATCTCTCAATGAGAAAAATGGAACGCTACCCTGAAGTAATGCAAATGCGGTCCCAGGGTGTTCGTTGGTTCCTTAGAGGGGGGTTTTTAGTGACCTGCAAGTGGCACATACCGTTGCACCGATGATGAGGAAGGCATTTCCACCCCATCACCCGCAAAAAAAAAATTACAAATAATAATGCTTAAAGACAATATTCAAGTTTAATTTCATTATCTTATAGGCACAATAAAGATAATTTTACAGATTTTGTTGTTACTTTTATACTATATCAAAACTTTTACATCAGACATAAGTAATATATAATATATATATTCTTAGCCCAATGTTATATGTTTTATACACATCAGATATCCCGGTAAACGACCGCTTGACTATGCAAGTCATGCAAATGCGCTCCTAGGAAATCATATTGAAGCTGTGGCCAACTGGCTCGCAAACTGAAGAATAAAGGTTAATGAGCAAAAATGTAAGCACGTTACATTTACCCTAAACAAGAGCAGCTGTTCGCCTTTGACAGTGAACAGCGTACAAACACCACAAAGCAATCATGTTACTTACCTAGGGGTCCATCTGGATAGGCGACTCACTTGGCGAAAACACATAGATGCTAAAAGGACTTACCTTAAGTTAAAGGCAAGTTCTTTGCTTTGCTGGCTTATTAACTCTCGCTCAGGCCTGAGTCTGGAGTATAAAGTCATTATATACAACACAGTTTTAAAACCAATCTGGACCTATGGGTGTGAGCTGCGGGGCAACGCGAGTAGCAGCAACATCGAAATTCTTCACCGTGCGCAATCAAAAATTATTCGTACAATCACAGGAGCACCGTGGTATATCCAAAATGAGAACATCCAACGCGACTTAAGAATTCCAGACATACGAACTGAAATAGAGCACCAAAGCGCGAAATATACATTGAAACTATCGGTTCACCCAAACCAACTAGCAAGATCGTTATTGCGTGTGAACAGGAGCTCAAGATTACGTAAAAACGATCTCCAGCCCAGACGTAATATATTTTAGGCCCAGTTTAAAAAAATAATCACCCATGTAGGGTGTAAATTAAGTGAGTAGTCTAAGATTTGCAACCTTATTGTTAGGCTCTTAACTAGGGTAGATTCAATAAATAATAATAAAGTTAATAAAAAAAAAAGACAAGAGAAAGTTACATATTTTAGAGGAAGAAGATGCAGCAATTTTTGAAAATTACGGATCAACATACCATTTAACAAATTTATCAGTATAAGATAAGTGWGCAGGTATTAAATTGGGCCTTTAATTTATCAATCCAGTCATTGAACTAAGGAGTGCGTTACAAAGTAGACGATTTATTGAGAAATCCGTGACATTATTAAAGCGAGCACGCAAATATGTTTGCAATGAGATCCCCTTATTGGTTTACTACGGGTATAATTTAATATAAAAAGAAGGAAGTATATAATTATTTTTTCCTGCCGCATGGAACTACTGTTGATTGAATTTTCCTTTATAAAATAGCTAGATAAAAAAATCATCTTCGAATATACCACTTGAAAAATTTCAAGCTATATAGTAAAAAATATTTTTTTTGTTTTTTTATAAATTATTTGTACAATACTTAATATTCTACAAATAAATATTTAGCAGCACTAGCAGCAGAGGCCTTCGGCTGTCTGTTATGCTACATACATATGTATGTTTAATGTAATATTAAAACAGAAGTGAAAGGATAGATTAGTACTTAGGAGGTAGGGTTAGTGAGTTAATTAGAGTAGTTATAAATCATTATATTCGTCGAAGTAGATCTGTTTCCTTAAGAAAATTATAAATCATATTCACATTTTTAGCGGTGGGCTCATTCAGAAGCTGGAATGGATCGGCCGAATTAAAAATCTCATGTTTAATTGTTGCAGTTATAGGGCAAGCGGTTAATATGTGTT
>NW_017535017.1:7737-9428 GCF_001853355.1 Bactrocera latifrons | reverse complement strand
GACAGAACAGGTAGTACTTTGTGGGGTATGCTTCTTCTTATTAAAATAGCAACGCCTTGTTTTTTTGTTGTTACGTGCGGGAGATTGTTAAAATAGCCTACGKAGGATTTTGGCGTGTGAGCAGGTTGATTATGTGGAATATGAGTTTCATTAAGGAAGATCATGGATGGAGTGTAAGAATTGATAAGAGTTTCTAGTTCGTGATAATTGTTGGCATAACCGTTCATATTCCATTGTATGATCGAAAGCATACCGAAAAAAGTAAAGACAAGAAACAGAAAGGGGAGAAATATAAATAGCTAGTGAGAGGGAGAGAAAATTGAGTATTGGCAACTATGAGTAAACTATGCTTGGCATAGCGCGTCTAGTCGCGTGAAGAAGAATGTTTAAGACTTGAGCTATTAGCGAATTGCGCAATGTCATTTACCTTAGCGCTTGCTAAGGTGGATTGCATTGCTTCGCTGAGCTGAGAATTTAGAAAGGTGGGAAGATTGGTATTMRTACTTTGGGGGGATGGGGATAAAGCGGTAAGGCTTATTGCATTTGATTTTAATGAATAGGTGGATGGTGTATAGATTGGKGGAGATATAGGACTGATGTTTGCATTATTGTTTGTTGTTGTAGTTTTTTCAGTGGGTATATTGATACTGTTGGTGGCTATGGGAGCAGGTCGCTTAGTAATTTCACAGAATGATTGAAGAGGATTGGGGGAGGGAGCTTGCGCTCTATATTTCTTTGCTGCTTCGCGTATACTACACTTTTCTTCGGTTTTTATTTTTAATATTTCTTTCGCTTGTTGGAATTTTGGGCAACTAATTGAGGACGCGGGATGCTCACCAGAACAGTTTGCGCACATTAATCTTGAGCATTTTTCTTCTTYGTGCGGAGGGAAATTGCAATTGACGCATGAAGGAAGATTTTTGCAATGCTTTAGTGTATAGCCAAGCTTTTGGCAAGATTTGCAACGCATTGGGTTGGGGAAATATGGGCGAACAGAAATTTTCCTCCATGCAACATCTATTTTTTCGGGACGTTTGTAGCTTTCAAAGGTTAAAAGTAACGTACCTGTTGGTGTTAGAACTCCTTCAGTTTTTCTCTGAAATCTGTAAATGGATGTTACACCATATGCTTCTAAGCCATCCACAATTTCGTTGTCTGGGACGTGATTGAGGAACGGAGCGAAAATTGTGCCTTTGACACTATTAAGTTGCTCATGGTATTTTGCTTCGATTTGGCAGATGCCTGAGAGGTTTTTGATGTTGATGAACTTTTCGGCAATTTTTTTATTTWTTGTAAGTAGCAAGAGATTTCCATCTCTCATCTTTGTGATTTTCACATCTTTACTTATGGCGTTAAGGGCTTTATGTACCAAAAAACATGAAAAACGTGATAGGGGCTKGTTGTTGTCGCAGGATTTTAATACAAGGAACTTAGGCTCGTCGTTCTTTGTAATGTTTACAAGAGGGAGAACAGGAAACTCCTCAACAGATTTGTTGGCTTTTTTCCTTTTTGATTGTGGACTAGGGGAAAGCAGGGCAAACCTGTTTTCCCCTAGGTCGGTAGCCCCGGGGGGCATGTTGCACTTTTTGGTCATTAGTCACTTGGTAGAGTATACCTTTGTTCGCACAAACAAAAGAAACACGTGGGATAGAGCGCAAAAGAAGAATAATTAAAGATAACTGCACTGAAGC
>NW_017535017.1:0-7032 GCF_001853355.1 Bactrocera latifrons | reverse complement strand
ATCATGCGATGGTCGATATAAGTATGAAAAAAAATGTAACAAAGCACACCTCGATTTTCTTACTTGTTTTACATTGAAATAATCTAATTTTTTCTTTTGAGATTATCCAACTTTATGAAATATATACTAATATAAATAGCAGTAAGTCGACTCACTGCTATTAGTTTTGGCGAAAAGTGCTAAAGAGCTCACATCGACGTGATGTCCAAAGCTTAGAACAAAAAAAGAAGAAAAAAAAAAAATTTCATAGCAGCTATTTTTCGATGTTTAATATAAACGTTTTTATATAAGTAATAAGCATAGCTTTGCAATTACAAAACTAAATTTATTACCTGACAGTCATCTGTTTTCCATTTTTTGACATTTTTTCTTTTAGTGTACTGATATTTTATATTTAAATTACCATAGATTTTTGTTGTGTACGCTTTTGTATTTAAAATTTCCCGATAAATATACTTTCTTTAAGGATAAACACATATCCTATCCAAATGTCACCAATAATAGTTGAAACTTTTAGCTACTAAAAGCGTATTAAAAAGGATAAGATTGTTAATGCATTAAATTAAAAGTGACTTATTTTTTTGGTAGATCTTATAGACCCTGTTTTTGAAAATATACACTCTCCAAAAACTGGAGACTTTTAATTACACTTTTAATTCTTCTTACTCTAAAATAGGGTTACTTAAAAGAGGAGAAGGAGGAGTTGCTAACCAAATAAGAGTCTTCAAATACATTTTCTCTTTGCTTCTTTTGTCATAAAACAAGTTTGCGGCGACGTTTCCAAAAATTAAAAATATATCTCTGTATCTTCATCCGAATCATTTCTAAAATCTTAGTAACAAATTTGTAATGATTATATGATTCAAGTAGAAAAACTTTTTTTATAGCTTTTTTTTTGACAGATCTCGCATGAGTCGTGTCAAGCTGTCATGTTATTTTTGTTCAGTAGTCCTTGGTATTGCACCATGGGAAGACTTGCGCCTGATGTTTACAAATCGCTCACTTTTCTTACGAAAATTCACGTTCTTTAATGTATATTTTGGTCGACATAATCGAAATACTGAGCGTACTATTCGCAATACCATCACCTATCTTGAGGACCACCATCAATTATTGAATAATATTCAACAGAATAGACCACGTCCAGCAGGCAGTGAAGAAAATATAGCAGCCGTAGCTGAAAGTGAGGAGTCGATTTTGCGCCATTTGCGGTAACTCGGACTGATGTATGAAACGACTTGGGGCTTTCCACGTCAAGAAAGATAATAATCGAAAAATAATAATAATTAAATTGAAAGCGTACAAAATACAGCTTGTGTGAAAACTGAATCCCCTCAACCTAGAAAAACTTCGCTCAATGGGCTCTTGAAAAGTTTCAAGAAGATCCGACGTGTTCGAGCTAAATTTTTTTCAACAATGGAACCCGTTTCTGGTTCAATGGGTTTGTAAACAAGCGAAATGTGGGACGAAGAGTGCCACTTCATCCAGAAAACATAAGGGTTTGAAGTGGTTTCTGAGCCGGTCCATATTTGTTCAAAATTCCGGTGATAACGAAACCATCAACCGTTATCGCGAGAAAACACTTCGGTGATCATACAATTTCACGTTTTTTGCCGGTCAATTGGACCTCAAGAGCGTGTGATTTCACACAGTTAGACTTTTTCCTGATATATGTAAAATATAAAGTCTATGCGGGCAATTCCGCTTCGATTCAGGCCTTGTAGCAAAACATCACGCGTGTCATTCGACTTACAAGTCGAAATGCTCGAACGAGACCTCGCAAACTGGACTCAAGGGACGTAATCTCGTCCAAGATTTGAAAGAGATGATTTTCAGAAAATAAATGTCAAAGATTGTTCTTTAGAATGACAATACATATTACTAATTAAATTTGAAATTTCTGTATTTTCGGTTTTCGGGAGAAAGGTTCTGCGAAAGATTAATGGTCCTTTGCGCATTGGACACGGCGAATATCGCATTCGATGGAACAATGAGCTATATGAGTTATACGACGGCATTGACATAGTTCAACGAATTAAGAGACAGTAGCTACGCTGGTTAGGGGATGTTGTCTGGATGGACGAAAACCCTCCAGCTCTGAAAGTATTGGACGCTGTACCCGCCAGAGAAAACAGAGAAGGAGGAAGACCTCCACTCCGTTGGAAGAACCAAGTGGAGATAGACCTGCCTTCGCTTGGAATATCCAATTGGTGCCACGTAGCGAAAAGAAGAAACGTCTGGCGCGCTGTGGTTAACTCGGCTATAATCGCGTAAGCGGTGTCTACGTCAGTAAAGAAGAAGAAACCAATGAATCTTTGAGTCTATATTTTTGAATATATGTAATTGATCAGAGCGATTTTTTTTTAATTTTTTGAAAGTTCTAGAATATATCCCTCCTTATGAATAAGATTTCTGTAGAAGTTGTGCAAATGTGGTAAACACAGTTCTATTGAAATTGTCTCAAAAATGAAAAAGCGAAAGCGTTGTAAGATTTTAAATCTAATCCAATGTATGACACAATTTATGTCTACAATGCAAAATATGATTCACGATTTAATTTTCATTGGGACTATCGACCATGTCGCCCCAAGTTTGATATGCTATTATGAATAGGAAAAATAACCTCGATAAACTTTCTCCTAATAAGCCGACATACTGGCCCAGTGAAAATCACGGATTTCTAGCATAGATAAACCTGGGAAGAACACAATACAGCCGTCTTCGCACAGATCAGTAAGTCTTTCCAAAATATAGCAGAGAAAGTAAATAGAATTACAAACGAAGTTATGAAGGCATTCGAGTGCAGAAAATATTGTTCAACAATATTTCTTTATATAGCTCGTGCATTTGATATGCATTTGATAAGACAGCCAGTTCTACGTTACCGGAATTGGCGCTCATTTTATCCAGCCAAGCAATCTAACCCTGTTTGAATCGGTAAATTTTAGGTTAAATTTGTTATGACTGAAGCAATTTATAGCAGCTCCGTTTTTCCGCAATCCGGGTAGGGAGAAAATTTGCTGCTGCATTTGTGTTAGAAGGCTCTATCCAAACTCCACCTCGCTTAGGTGCAATATATGCGTTTAATGAAGCAACGGATAAAGACTTGTTCAGGCCTTGAGACACACATGAACTGGACCATAAGTCAAGTGGCCCCATGTCGCCAACGCGCTATTGTGACATTAGTCATACTGCTGTGCAATCTGCACCCAGTTCCAGTCGCTCTTCCAGACGAGTGGCCAACTAAGGACCTCTACGGTCCCCTGAAAAAGGCAGCATGTCCTCTAATTTTATCAGTCCATCTCGTTGTTAAAGTTTCAACGTTATAGGTAAGGCTAGCGAGCGAAATAATGGTTGAGGCCTAACCTTCATGCTGCTCAATAGCCAGTAATATCGCCCACAGGGTTAATACACTTGAAAGTCAGGATATAGCTAGCCGGGATATCGAACTCGAAATATAATATTTAATATATATATCCCTCCAGTTTCCCAACAGCATAACAGCCGAATATTTGCGGGGCACTTTGTGGTGAAAACCGTTTGGTCAAACAATTGTATGAGAATTGAGCTGACGTAACAGATTGACAATTTGACATTTTCCATAACGAATGACGAAGTCCGCACGAGAATTATAGGCAATTTTAATAGCTTACCTGACGACCTTCAAACAAGCAAAATCTATTTCTAGCACACTTGTAACAACATCACGAATGCGCTGAAGGTGGCACCTGCGAATCAGCATGCTTTCAGAGCAGGTCAACTTTACCGCTTTTTACTAGCCAACTACGGATATTCAAATTTCTCTGGGCATTGAAGAGCTATTTTAACTCGGCTATAATCGTGTAAGCGGTGTCTACGCCAATTAAGAAGAAGAATGAAGAGCTGTAGTTATGCACATTCTTAGACAATGCATCCCACGAAAGTGATATAAAACTCTGCGCATTAGAATATCAAGACCACTATACAATGATCTTAGATTTGTCCCCTTTATTATGGAGCCTAGAGGTGGATGAGGTCATAGCTAACTAGCTTGTGATCCGTTGTCAAGGATACGCTGCCGACATTAATGTATTATAGAGGTTAATTCGAGAACACTCTCTGCGATGGGCTTTAGACCGGGAAGAATTTCAAGGATAAAAAGGATATGGTCGGATATAGGAAATTATCCTGATCAAGGATATATTTATAGCCGCAGGAAGCTAATAGTTTTCGAGATATTCGCGTTTAAAGTAGAAAATTTGAAATATTTTAATTACATATTTTCGATATATAAAATTAATTTTGCACCTATATTTTTCACTTTTATATACACTAACACATCACTTTATTATTTGATATAATATAGTGCAAAAATAGCTTTTAATGTACATTTAAATTATTGTTGAAATATGATTATTTAAGAATAACAAATGAATTACAAACTGTCAAATAATCAGTGCTACCTTATCGACATCATTCGTAAAATAACTAAATAAGATAAAGTGAACAGAATATACCCCAAATACGAGAAACAACAACCTATAAAAAAAATAACTCTGGTCGGTCCAACACGGCGGTGTATCAGATTTTTTTCGCGCTGAACTCTTTTTTGCGTGGGAGGCCTTCGGCCGCGCTTTAAAAAAAAAAAATAATCCTAATCGGTCTAACACCTGGATGTATCAATTTTTTTCGCGTAGAACTCCTTTTTGCGTGGGCGGCCTTCGGGCGCGCTTTAAAAAAAAAATAACTCTGGTCGGTCCAACACGAGTATAACTCCTTTTTGCGTGGTCCAACACCGGGGTGTACCAATTTTTTTTTTGCGTAGAACTCCTTTTAGTTTGGGTGGCCTTCGGCAGTGCTTGTCGATCCAACAATGGGCGTATACATTTCTTTTCTCCCGTAGAACTCAATTTTACATTGGCGGCCTTCAGGCCGCTTAAATTTTTTATTGTTTATCAACGATTATGTTTCCTGTATTTAGGATATATTTTTTTTTTTTTTTTTAGTTTGTAAAATATTTTAGTATGGTAACACTGATTATTTGACAGTTTGTAATTCATTTGTTATTCTTAAATAATCATACATATTTCAACAATAATTTAAATATACATTAAAAGCTATTTTTGCACTATATTATATAAAATCATTGTGTACAAATGAATAAGTGATGTTTAGTGTATATAAAATTGAAAAATATAAGTGCAAAATTAATTTTATATATAGAAAATTTGTAATTAAAATATTGCAAATTTTCAACTTTAAACTCGAATATCTCGAAAACTATAAGCTTCCTGCGGCTATAAATATATCCTTGATCTGGAGAATCTCCTCTATCCGACCATACCCATTTTATCCCCAAAATCCTGGGACGGTATACTAAAGCGACCCTTTAGACCTAGCAACCGAATTGTATAATACGGTTATACTAATTACCAAAACGACCGTCGACCAAAAACGAGCACCAAGAATGTCCCCGTCGGACCTGAAGATACTACCCCATGGCGCCAGAGAGTTAGAGATGACAAATGAAGACAAATATCTGAGCATCACTTTGGATTTAGGTTTTCGGTGGAAGCATGCGATTCTAACCATGATTAACGTCACA
Organism: Bactrocera latifrons; assembly: GCF_001853355.1. Classification (NCBI taxonomy): domain Eukaryota; kingdom Metazoa; phylum Arthropoda; class Insecta; order Diptera; family Tephritidae; genus Bactrocera; species Bactrocera latifrons. The sequence continues at coordinate 1,448 of NW_017535017.1, read as the reverse complement.
GAGCATTTATGCTGTGCAATCGCTTGACCGGTAAACTATTGGGTTACAAGCCAAGGTTTATCAAATGGATGAACACCACGATGCTTAGACCGGTGACAAGGACATTGCAAGGATAGCGTGTACGTGTCCAACAGCAGCATTAGAGGTCGTACTGGAACTCATATCGCTCGACTTGGTAATCAATCAAACACCAAAACATACTGTACTTTATATAACAGCAGAAGGGTATAGAAGAGGGAGGGTAATCTCGTTCCCACAAATGAAGACTTTCAGTGATGAAACTCCACTAATGTTACAAAGAAGTTTATGATTACCTTCGGCAGTAAGACCACAGATGGTTCGAAAAGGTCGGAAGGCATTGGTGCAGTTGTATCATCTTTTCCATACCTATGGATATTTAACGTTTTCCTAGCATTTCCTCGCTGAAGTCTTTGCTATAAGTCGGTATATAGAAATGAATCCAACACAAAGATTGCAATGAAAGTATTGCCATACTCAGAGATAGTCAAGCGGCTCTGAAAGTGAGTGTCCAACAGGATCTTGGAATTTATCAGATGTTGGATCTCACATAGTTTGTGACCGAGGGGAGCAGAGTAGAGTTATGTTGCGATGCAAGAAATATATTTATGTTCATAGATAGCTAAATGGATTTGAAGTCACTAAAGTAATAGAAAAATCGAAGATAAAGAAACAAAACATTAGTGAATCCAACATCCTATTTCACGATAAACCTGCAATGTGTTCAGAGACACAGTGATATTGCAGGTAACTGTGAAGCAGATGAAGTTGCCTGAACAGGTCCCTGCAATTCGACTCCGAAAAAAAGGGAATATACAACATACTATACCGTCTCAGGTTACTTGTATATATTTAATCGACAAACATGAGATGCGATCACGACAGTAGTGTTGGGAAAGTGTCAGCACCACCAGGGATAAATTAGCGTTTTTTTATAACATTTTCAATTATGGCCAGATTGGACAGAATAATAATTTTTGGGCATTTAAACACCCAACATATAGTACGAATAAAAATTACTATATAGTGGTTATTTAATACATCGAGAAACTATTTAAATCTTTTTATGGTATGTTAAAACAACTGACTTTTTACCTTTTAATCCCCAATAAAAGGTTTTAAAAATTTTAGCTCTTAATCAATAAATGTTTTTAATAATTTTCCATTGAAAATAATACTATGCTGATAAAGAGATGCTCAACTCATTTCTCATTGGAAGTGAGAGAGCAATTGCTAAACGTCAAAACCTCCTGAACTATGACAGCTGGTCGAGTTCAGTAGGTTTTGACATTTAGTTATGGCGTCGAACAATGTCCATATTGAAATCTTACCAAACAAATATGTAAACGGGGGGATTTTCTTGCATTGTTCAAGACCACTTATAAAAAATTTTAGACAATGAATGAATTTGTGAAATTTAATTGTATTTG
>NW_017535016.1:20151-21493 GCF_001853355.1 Bactrocera latifrons | reverse complement strand
AAATATATGAAATAAAAAGTTTGTATCAAAAATGTGTCGCCACACCGCCAAGTTTAATCACAAACTAAAAATCTTTCAGCTGAACCTATTCAGTTGAACCAAAAAATTTCACAGTAATTAGCGAAATAAATAGCAAAACAGAAGATGCGAAGTAACGGTACTTGGCAAACGGTTCTTTACTAGTGCACACTGATTGACACAAATATAAGATTAAAACGTTTAAAAAAAAACGTGCTTACGATCAATATGTGATGAAAAAATCGTGAAAATGCAAGCGAATTTATATGAACCTATTCAGTTGGTCGGCAGTGTATATATAGCTTATGCAGGTGTACATGGACTTTTGTCAGCAGTAATCATCTTTCTAATTCTTAAGAACTCTGCCTTAGATTCTTTTGAATCTGTGTTCATTCAAAAAATTTGAATTAATAAAATATATATGTATATATACATATTTTATCATAATAGAGAAATGTGGTACCGAAAACTCTTTTCAATAAATAAGAGCTGTTATTTCCGAAAAAGAATTTAAGAATGCGTTTATCACTTTTATTGCTCGCGTTTGTATTTACTTGCGTTTTTCATACTCTCGCAACAAAGTTACTAAAGAGAGTATTATGGTTTTGTTCACATAACGGTTGTTTGTAAGTCCTAAAACTAAAAGAGTCAGATATAGGATTATATATACCAAAGTGATCTGGGTGACGAGTACAGTTGAAATCCGGATGTCTGTCTGTCCGTCCGTCCGTGCACGCTGTAACTTGAGTAAAAATTGAGATATCATGATGAAACTTGGTACACGTATTTCCTGGCTCCATAAGAAGGGAAAGTGGGCGTGGCCCCGCCCCATACTGAGTTTTTTGTACATATCTCGGAGACAATAATAGCTATGTCAACCAAACTCTACTCTACGGTTCAAAAATGGAAGAAATCGGATAATAACTACGCCCATCTCCTTATGTTGAAAATCACTAAAAGTGCGTTAACGGACTAACAAAAAACGTCAGAAACACCTAATTTTACGGAAGAAATACCAGAAAGAAGCTGCACCCAGGCTTTCTTTAAAAATTGAAAATGGTCGTGGCGTCGCGCACTTATGGACCAAAAACCATATCTCAGGAACTACTCGACCGATTTCAATGAAATTCGGTACATAATAGTTTCTTAACACCCTGATAACATGTACGAAGTATATACTACGCCTTCTTCCAATATAACGCTATTTGGAATTCCATCCGATGCCTTCTCTGTATAATATATACATTAGGAACCAATGATGATAGCGGAATAAAACTTTACACAAATACGGTATTTGATACGAGAGTATAAAATGTTCGGTGAC
>NW_017535016.1:12364-17506 GCF_001853355.1 Bactrocera latifrons | reverse complement strand
TATATAATTTGCCGCCGATTTAGAGCCTTTACAGAAAATGAAAGTTAAGAAGAGCTATTAACTTTACGTCACTCAATCTCGAAAAGGATTTCACCAAACTTTAGTAAAAGCAGAAGATCGAAAGTAAACCGCGTTTCATGGCCTTTTGGCCATTAAGAATACGTTGATGAAAGGCTGATGAACACATAAACAAAATTGGCGTAGTGTACATGGACAACATCCTCGTTTTCAGTACGATATTAGAAGAGCGTATATAATACAAAGCCTTACAAAAATTTTCAATGCACTAAAGAAAAATACCCTTAAGGTACAATTTGATAAGGAGTAAAATAAGGATCCCGAACATTGAGAAGATAAAAAAAATACAAGATTTAAAATTACCAAAAACAACAAGGCAAATAAAGTCTTTTCTAGGAGCTACAGGATACTATCGAAAATTTATAAAGGATTAGGCAAAGTATCACAACCTATTTCTAATTTTTCTAAAGAAAAATGTTAAAATTGATGTAAATAGCTCTACATACATAAACTCATTTCAAAAATTAAAACAAATAATGAAAATAACGCTCCAGTACTAAGTTATTGTGATTACAGAAATTAATTACTGATGCAAGCAATTTCGCGATCGGTGCCGTGCGACAACAAAATGGAGATCCTGTATGTTACATGCTTTACATACAACCACGAACGTACATATTCTTCAACAGAAAATGAGTTGCCATCGTTTGGCCACAAATTACTTCCGGCCATATTTATATGGCGTCCAATTCGGTTTGTTAACAGATCATCAACCAATAAAATGGCTATACACTAAGCCTCAGTGTAAAGATATAAATCCTAGACTACAAAGATTTATATCCGTAATAAAATTAGGAGAATATAATATGAACGTAGATTATATAAAATGATAAGAAAACAATGTCGTAGATTTCCTCAGCTGAATCAACATCGATACAAATTCAATAAGTTTTATGGAAACAGGTAGCAATCTATGTTCAAAAAATAATTTAGATGAAAACAATGCAAAAACGGAGCAATTGAACAACCATATATCCATTTAGAACATCATAGTCAATTCTTTTAAAACTCAGATAATTTTAACAGATAACAAACAATTGGAGTTCGAAATAAAACACAACAATAAAAAAATATACGTAACACCAGTAGATCTCGACAACAATATTTCTGATATCCTCAGAAGACATATCACTTCAGGCAAAATTGGCATATACATCGAAGTCAATGACCATGAATATAATGAATTACAACAAAAAATTCTCGAGTTATTTGATGAATTTGACAACATTAAATTTGTTAAATGTTCATATCACGCTGAAAATGTAAATAGCGAAGAAAAAGCCTACAGGCATATCCAAAATTATCACAAGTTCGAAACAGGACATATAGGAATCCGAGAACTACGAGGGAATTAAAAGACACATCTATTTTCCAAACTTGAAAAAACTGAAACACAAATTCGTAAACAACTGCGATACATGCAACAGAGTTAAATAAGATAGGCGACATATAAGAGCTCAATTTAATTTAACTTAAACAGCGAAAGATTGCAAAGAAATAATTCATATGGATTGTTCCACCAACTCGAAAGCGAATTTTCTAACTTTTATAGATAGGTTTTCTACATTTGGCACAGCATTTTTTCTCGAAGATAGGACTAGACAAACAATAATCGAAAAAATAAAGCAATATAAGTCACAAAGGGAGCACCGAATATCCACACCGGCAATTCTGATGTAGAACGCCTACACAATACATACACTAGTAGATAAAATAAGAGTATTAGGCATAGAAAATAAAAATTCAAGTATAACAAATAAAATGAGCAAGGCTATAGAATGGTATAATAAAATAACTGAGTGGTAAGTTATATAAGAAAAACTAATAAATATCGAAGAAGGAAAGAATATTTAACGAAAAGTCTAAGCGAATAAATAATGCGAATAGTAATGAAAACAGAGAACAATGTGTGGAAGAAAGAAATATAGGTTACGTAAAGAATTATAAAAGTGTTAGGCATAAGGAACAACCGTGGTTTATAAAAAAAACAAAACAAAAAAATTACGATATACATATAAACAAACGGAAATACAAATTTGCAGGGGCAATGGACCCTGACAACAATTTGGACTGAATTTTTCAGGACTTTTGAACACATAAAATACAATATAGCAGAAAGTGGATTAGGCATTTTACACAGCAATTTGATAACCGACCAAGAAATAACAAAGTATAACATAGAATCACAAAATTTTAAGCTAAGATCCCTTACAAACAAAAACAATAATATTATTTTTGCTATCAAAACCCCAACAGAATTAGTAACCTACACACATCTATATTGTTACCGCTAGGAGATAGTACCGACTTTGAGTTAATGTTTCAACAAGTATGTAAGGACTGTCCCGTAAAAACTTGACCCTTCGTTTTTCATTAGTAACAAGAAAACCAAAAAGTTTTTTCAAAGTCTTGTTTTATTTCTTATTAAAGAGTACTATCGAGATTACAAATTATAAATAACATTTAACAAATTTTTATGTAAAAATTTCCTACTTTTTTCTTAGGGCCTTTCATTATGTTTTGTACAGTGTTTTCATCGATAGTACCGTACGGCCTTCGCCACTTATTTCTAAAATCTTAAAAAAAAACAATATTGACATTATTGCTTTCATACCACTTCATGGTAGCTGTAGAATAGTGAGAGGTTGATAAATCAGGCCAGAACATTACAATACCCTCATGTTCGCGAATAAATGGCAAAAGACGTTTTTGAAGGCACTCGCTAATATAAATATTTGAATTGATTGTGCCCTGTGATTCTGCTTCTCAAAACGCAAGTACATATCGCTTGCCAAACCATATACTGCTTGGCAAATTTGGTAATTTTCTTTTCCTTAAATTTTCTCTATACTTGCCCCTTCTTTATACAGGTATAATATTCATGCCCTGGTAATTGTTTGAAATCTGCCTTAACGTAGGTTTCGTCGTCCATCACGCAATAGTCAAATTTTGTTAGGTATCCTTCATACAAACTTCGAGCTCGTTTTTGAGCAACCAATTGCTTTTCATCGGAACGATCTGGCACTCTTTGAACTATATATGTCTTTAGCTTACTATCAACTTTATCCTTTGCACAGTACTTTTAGAGGTACCTGCTTTAACAGCAACATCTCGTACTGAAGTGTTGGGATTCTGCTTAAAAACTTCCTTCACTCTTTTTGCCAAATTTCCTTCTGCACCTGCTTTTCTACCTGTACCTTTTTTTCGTATAGTAGGTACACCCTTTTTGTAATTCGAAACAACCCTTTTAACAGTACTTTCCGATGCTCCAGTTTTTTTAGCTATAACTGAATATTTTAATTCTGGTCTTTCCAGGTAAGTGGACAAAACCAATTCGCGCACTTTTTCTTGATTGGTAGACATCTTAATAGTTTGAAGTGTTGACACCAAATGTTATACATTTTGTTAATCGTCAAATTATAGAGAAAAAAACAAGTACCCATTGAGACTAATGCCATAAACAGTTACTTCATAATCTTAAGGAATAAAAGGGTCAATTTTTTACGGGACAGTCCGTATATACACTAAGCTATACAAGTAATAATGAACTGTACGATTTTAATGATAATATAGACTTACAACGTCTTAAACCAATTAATAATTGTTTAATAAAACGAAATTGTATGAACATTTTTAATAATGCTTCTAAAACGTATAAACATTAATGAAGGAATTATATTTGTAAATACTAGTGTAGAAAACGACTGCATTTTAAATGACAGTTCTCTCTTAAATGGAAACTATTTAACACATTTTTATAATTGTAGCATAATAGTTAATAATAAAACATTTTCCACAAAAAGACATAGACCAGATTAAAGATATAAATCAAAAACTTATATTCGATGATATTATACTACAACAAATAGAAAATATAATCTTCGTAGATGAAGTTAAATACCAAATGAAAATTTAGTTAGTTTATTAGACATAAGCAATGTGAGTAATGTTGATTTTTCTATTGATGATTCGGTTGTTGATCCTAATTTTGACATAAGTAATTGCACTTCTCCAAGCTCAGATTTAGAGAGCGAAGTTGTAAGTACTAAACTCATTTACTTTTAATAATAAAAATTTAAATGTAGAAAAATTCGGAACATGTTGCAAATAAAGTGGTTCCAAAGAAAACCTCGCGAAAAGAATCAAGGAATCTCGGGGAAAGTTATACTTTAGCATCTGGAAAAATTATTCCTGCTCGTATTGTGCGCCCGCTGGAATATTGCTGAAAAAGATGCGCTGATAGAATAACATGCGTGGAACAGCAAATCATTCACAAACAATACTGGGAGCAAGGCTCCTATAACTTACGTAAGGCATATGTCGCAGGCTTAATTGAAATTCAGGAAACTGACACTGTAAAACGAGTAAAACACGAAAGAAATCCTCGAAGTAGACCGAATTACTACTATTATTTGGAGGATAGTGGTAATAGAATTTCAGTTTGCCAAAAATGCTTCAGACTCACGTTGTTCGAGATCGAGCTGTTCATTAAAACAGTTGTGAAGTCAAAACTTGAAGGAGGAGTTAGTAGAGATTTGCGTGAAAGACATTCGTGCTCTAAAAAGCTTTCTCGGGCAAGAGAGCAAGAAATTTTAGACTTCATAAAAAGCTTTCCATCATATGAGTCGCACTACACTCACCGTGCTACTGGCAAGCGTTATCTAGCGAGTGATTTGTCGGTAGCTGAATTGTATCACTTTTATGCAGAACAAGTAAGGAAGGGCTAAGTTCGGGTGTCACCGAACATTTTATACTCTCGCATGATAAAGTGATCATCGAGATTTCAGACGTGGTTGTGAACCGATTTTACCCATATTTGGTACACGTCAGCACCGTGTTAAGAAAATATTATATACCCAACTTCATTGAAATCGGTCAAGTACTTCCTGAGATATGGTCCCGTTTCCAATTAAAAAAAAAAGCCTGGATGCAGCTTCCTTCTGACATTTCGTCCGTAAAATTTAGTGTTTATGACGTTTTTTGTTAGTCGGTTAACGCACTTTTAGTGATTTTCAACATAACCTTTGTATGGGAGGTGAGCGTGGTTATTATCCGATTTCTTCC
>NW_017535016.1:0-11719 GCF_001853355.1 Bactrocera latifrons | reverse complement strand
TATCTAACTCTTTTAGTCTTAGGACTTACAAACAACCGTTATGTGAACAAAACTATAATACTCTCTTTAGCAACTTTGTTGCGAGAGTATAAAAATACAACCATTCCGTGTCGCTTTCAAAATTTGCTCAACTCTTTGGCACACTCGATTTAAAATTCAAAAAACCTAACGTTGACACTTGCCACGAATGTGATTTGTTTCAATGTAAAACACAAGTTGCCAAGTCTGAATAACTTGAATCTCTAAAAATAGAGCAAACTGAACATCTCAATATAGCACAACAATCTTATGATGCTAAAAAAAGATAAAGAAAAATCTCTGAATGGTAATAAACTAAAAGTGTTTTGTTTCGATCTTCCACAGTGCCTTCCCACACCTCTGTTGATAACTTCACTGTCATTCTACAAAAGGTCTTTATGGACCTTTAACCTTACCATACATGACTGTGCAACAAATCAACCAATATGCTACATGTGGCATGAAGCAATAGCTAAAAGAGATGGAAACGAAAAAGCTTCATGGGTGTTTACTCATTTACTACAGTTAGATGCAAACGTAAATCATATTGTTTTCTACAGTGATTGCTGCCCCAGCCAAAACAAAAACTCTTTCGTTGCAACTATGTTTGCTATTTTCATGCAGTTTAAGCATTATAGATCATAAATTCATGATCCCTGGACACACACACATGAAGTGCGATAGTGACGACGCTGCTATAGAGAAAAAGAAAAATAAATCTTCAATAAAAATCCATCATCCCCGTGATTGGTACCAATTTATAAGAACAGGCGGAGTGAAGAAAAAATCTTTAGTTAACGAAATGGATCAATCAAATACTACATATCTCAGTATATTCAGTAATAAACCTTTGCTTTGTTTATATACATATACTCAACTCTAGAAAATCTTAGGGTGTTGTGTAACACTTTTTTTGCTACTTTCATGGTAATCAGGGTGTTATGTTAGCATTTGAGCTACATATAAATTTTAAAATTTGGTGACCAACACTTTAAAAGATATTAAGTAATGCAAGTGTTTACGTTATTTGATTATATTGAATTACTTTGAATATCTGTTCAATTTTATTGGGATATTACTTGTTATTTAGTGTTAAATTAGTTGTTTTTTTTTTGTGCAATTTTTAAACACGCTTCAAGTATTTCTAAATTTTTGCATGCAGTAGGATACAATCCTGGGTGGTAATTTGTCGTTTGACATATGTATACAAATTGAAAATTCGTTAGTAGTTATAGGAAAACATCAATTGGAAATTGAGTTTAAACAGAAAGATATGTTGAAGTTTTTAATAAGATTACATATTAGTGCTATTAATAAAGTTTATATTAAAACCCATATAAGCATATAAGTGTAAGGAACCGAACACCTAAAAAAAAGCCGGTGACGCACCTTATTTTATACCTCAGGGGTGGTATGGAAAATGCAAAACTTAAAGATTCAAAAATAAATTATTAAAAATATTTATATGTTAATAAAATTCGTTTAATTTCGTTAGAATAAAGAGTATATGAGAAATACATATGCCAATACATTCAATAATCTGAAAATAGTTATACATATACATTTATATGCTTTCACATACTTATAAAGAAATAGATATTGTACCGTTTCYATCAGTTTTATCGTAAATAGTATACGGATGAAAATTAGAACGATGTATTAAAAATCCAGCTTCAAATGCCTCAATATCTTCTTTCTTCTTATTTCTAGACTAAAATTATTGGCAATTGTTTTTTCTACGCACTCACCTTCTTTCGTTTCGCACTTCAAACTTGCGTGTGGTTTTCCAAATGAAAAGCAACGAATTTTTTCCAAGTAGATGTATGTATAAACGAGTATATTTAATGCAGTTTTGTGTGAGTAGATGTATGTATAAACGTGTGTATTTAACGCAGTTTTGTGTGAGTCGATGTATAGTATATATATAAACGTGCATATTTGATGGAGTTCTGTGTGTAAAATTATTAATAAAAGTTTCCGGGACGATATTCGCACACGCGTAGGAGTCGCTGTTGAGGTCGAAAACGAAGTGAAGTTGATGATCTCCTTGTAGTTAGCTTTTTCCCTTTGCTGTGTGGGAGCAGCTGGTGTGATGTGGTTGGTTTGTGTACGTGTATGTGAGTGTCGATGTGTGGTGTTCTCATATGTAGTGTGGAATCTGGGTTGTAAGCCCTGATGATTTGTGAAGTGAGTATGGTGAAGGTGCGTGTCAGTGTTGTGAGGTTGAGTTGATGTGGTGTGATAGTGTGGTGTATGTGTGGATGTCCGGGGAGGATGCTCATTTGTACATCCTGGCCCCCTAGGCGAGTATTTAGCCTAGTAGCCTCTGAAGTTGTTACAGTGTTGCAACAACGTTTCTGAGGCCTGTCTTACGACGGGCTTGCGGCCTAGGATGGCGCCTCCGATGCGGGGTGGTATGAGGATGATGGCGACAGGAGCGGGACTTTCGCGCGTGAGATGAGTAGGCGCCAGGCAATTCAGGCAATGGCCGTGTGCCTGTGCGATCTGCTGGCGTTGCAAAGGCGTCATCCCCTTGAAGATGCCACAATGTGGCAACCGATGTCGTCGGCGACATAGCGCGCATTGACGCTGTGGTTGCTCCGGAGCTACTGCTTGCGGGTACTGCGCGGAGCCGATGGAATCTCTCGGGGAGGTGCGGCAGCGATGGTGGTTAGCGGTACTGCTACTGGGGTAGCTCTAGGGAGCGGAACCGTGACGGCGGAAGGCACAGTGGGCGTAGGTGCAATTGGCGTCTCGGCATCCATATTGACCTGGTAAGAAATAGTATTTTAAATTATCGTGTACTTATGTATGTGTATATAATCATATGGGCGTTGGTGCCACGTAATGTGGCACGAGTGAGTCGTCATGTGGATCGACCCTTTTATTTGGCTTTGGTTTTTGGTGGGTATTTATTTATAGTGGGTGAGTTTGTTATTATATTTTTTTTTTTAATTTCTGTGTGTATTAGTTGCGATTACGTTTCGATTTTATCTGCGGTTGGCAAAAAACTTAATTTAACGAGCGGTCTGGTTAGTGTTCCCGATTGTGTACGGAGATCGACTACGCGAATATGACCGTCGGAGCCGTAGTAGAGCTTCTCTATGCGGCCAAGCCGCCATTCGGTGGGGGGAGACAATCGTCATTGATTAAGACACAATCTCTAAGCTTAGGCGCATGTTCTGTGATTTTCCATCGGTACCTTCTGTGGACGTCCTTTAAATAACCATCTTTCCATCGGCGACTGAAGTCATAATGGAGAATTTTAATTTTTTCCCAACGGTTTAATAAGGAAAGCGACTCCATGCCTGGCTCAGGTGTGGCCAGAGTGGGCGCTCCTTTAAAAAAATGCCCTGGCGTGAGGGCAGTAAAGTCTGAGGGATCTTGCGAGAGTGCAGCGAGAAGCCGTGAGTTAAGAACGGCTTCAATTCTTGTTAATAGTCTCGTGAGCACCTCGTAAATGAATTTGTGGTTGCCAGCTATCTTTTTAAAATCAGATTTGAAGCTTTTCACAGCTGACTCCCATAAGGCACCCATATGTGGGGCGCTTGGGGGAATAAACTGCCCATTGATACCTTGGGGAGCATATTTTTGCACAATGTCAGGTGAGACTTGTTTCATAAAATCCTCAAATTGTTTTTCTGTTGCTCTTTGAACTCCGATAAATGTTTTTCCCATTATCGCTCATGATTTTTGATGGAAAGCCTCGTGGTCCGACGAAACGAGCAAAAGCCGCAAGAAAAGCTTTTTTTGGCGAAACAAACAAAAACAGCCACATAGCCTTTCATGAGGGTAGGAGACCTTAGCATGGATGCCTTTATCATAAAAGGCTCAGCAAAAGCTACACCTGTAGTAGTGAAAGGCAGAGCAAAAGTGCAGCGTTCAGGTTCTGCTTATGCATAGTGCAGATTTCGCACATGAAAAGGCACTTCTTTATTTGGGGCTTAAGTCGGGATATATACAGCTCTTGGCGGACCAGATATTGCATGAGGCGATGTTCGGCGTGGAGCATTAGTATGTCGATATATCTAATAAATAAAGTGGCAAACGGACACCTCTCTGGTATGATTATAGGGTGGCGTTCATTGTACGTTMGGCTTGAATTAGCAAGCCGACCATTCGCACGAAGTAAACCCTTTGTATCTAGAAATGGGTTGAAAACTAAGAGTGAGCTCTTTTTATCAATAGGCTTCGATTCTCTTAAAACTAAGAGTGAGCTCTTTTTATCAATAGGCTTCGATTCTCTTAGTAATTCTATATCGCGGCTGAAGTAGCGCGTTTGGGTTGATGCGATAAGAGCACCTTTGCTTTTTTAAGTCTTGGTGCGTCAATTTATCGCAATGGAGATAAGTTGCTCCTTTAACTTTAAGTTTAAGCCGCTCTAAAAACTTGAGCATATAGGCAACTACCCGGAGGGCTCGGGGGAACGATGAAAATCGTTCAATGATGTCAGTGTCTTCCAGTGTTGCATGATAAGTGTCGCTTTTACGACTTTCTGGGGCAAGTATGTTGCGCATGGGCGATTGTGACCAAGAATCGGGAGATTTTGTTAACCATCGGGGGCAATTCCACCAGAGGATTGAGGTGGCGAGATGCAGAGGTTTGCATCCTCTTGTACCTTGATCAGCAGTATTGTCAGCACTGGCTACGTGACGCCAAGTGGCTGATCCTACTAGGTCAAGTATTTCAGATGTTCGGTTAGAAATGTAAGTTTTCCACGCATGCGGGGGTTTTTCTAACCAGGCTAGAACTATCTCGGAATCGGACAATAAATATAATCTGTATTTCGTCATATTTAAGTGGGTCTGCACCATTGAAGCTAGCTTTGCTAGTAGCAGAGCGCCACAGAGTTCAAGTCGTGGGAGACTTAGCGTTTTTAGAGGCGCAACTTTTTTTTTGCTTTTGCCGCTAATAGGTGACTTGTAGTTGCGACATCGCTTTGTGTACGCACATATATTGTGGCACAATATGCCTTTTCAGAGGCGTCACAGAAGCCGTGTAGTTCCACTTTGTATTCGGGGGAATAGTTTACCCACCGTGGAATTTGTTTCTGCGAGATGTCGTTCAAATTATTAGCGAACTTGGACCATTTTTCTAAGCGAAGAGGTTCACTTGTTCGTCCCAGTCGGTTCCGTCTAGCCATAATTATTGTATTAGAAATGGTGTGATTGTCACTGGACATACTAGACTTATATTTCATAGCGGACGGAAAATTAGAAATCCTGCGTTTGGAGTTGACGAAGCCGTAGAACAATTTTGGATTACGTATAATATTATTTTTTACTTTATTTATATAATTATTATAACATATTTTGTTAAGTTCAGCAAATTGTCGGCGCAATTTAGAATATTTTGAATAGTCAGCAACTAAACCAATTTTTTTAAAAAGTTTAAAAGCACGAGATTTTCTATTTTTTAATTTACATAATTCTTTCGAAAACCATAAATTATAACTCATTTTATGAGTAACAACACACTTCGGAACATATTTTTGAAACAAGTTTAAAATAGTTTCATGAAAGTGGGAAGCACTAAATTCAATGTTGCCACTGTAGTCTGGCAAAGTTCGCAAAGTTGAACCGAAAACAAAGGTCTTGTGTATTATTATGAGCAAAGTTGGCTATGGTTTCGATGTTAATTTCCAAAGCAGGATGATACGAGTCCTCTGGTCGAACCAGGGATCGCATCGGACAACAGAGAACATTGAAGCGTTATCAACATAGACCAGATCTAAGAACTTACCAAACTCGTTCGAAATTAAATTAATTTGGTTAAGACCCAACTCCGACATTTTCTCTAAGAACTCGTTAAAACATAAGCGACTACTAATAGGAATGGTGTAGTCATCAATAGATGTCCATGATACGCACGGTAAATTGAAATCCCCCAAAACAATCATGGAATCAGTATTACTAGCTATTGAGAAAACATTATTTATCAATGAAGCATGCTGCATATAAACATATATATCTTAGTGAGGCGGTATATAAGATAAAGTTAAGTAGATATGGCCACTATTAGCGCAAATACGAATGCATTTAAATTCGATGAAGTCTGCATGCGGAACATCGACTTCTTCAAATGGAATTGAAGAATGAACAGCACACAAGACACCACCTCCTTTTCCGTTCAGCCGATCATATCTGTAGATTTCGAATTCGCTGTTAAATATTTCATTATCAAAAATGTGAGGCTTTAGCCAAGTCTCGAAATATCCCGGTTATACTTGAAATTAAATTTACGGACGTCTGTATCTGCCGTTTTTAATTTCGAAGTGATGTTACTTTTTATATCATCGACTGAGGTATCCGCAGCAAATCTCGAGACAAAAATTGCCATTTTCCATTTATTAAATTTTTATTAGCTGACTTGTAGGTATTTGGAGGCGGATCTTGAGTTGTTTTCCGCGTACCGTGTTCAGTAGCAGTTTTCTCAGTGTCCCGAGCAGACGGAACCTTCTCTCCTTGAGGACAAGGGGATGAGAGATTAATGAGGTCAATGGTGGGTGGAGGCATTCTTTTTAAGGAAGATACAGTGGTATCTTCATCAGACGGACGTTTACGTTTAGATGAAGTTTTTGGATTCTCTTCCTGAGTATTTAGGCATYGAAACGATTGAAACAGCGTTTCATAACGCCTAAATTTTTCAGTAAGGGTTTCAAGATCACGACCAATTTCCTTGAAACCATTGCGCGCCTGCTTAAAAACTTTAAACAATTCAATTTCAGTTGGCCTGCATTTTAAGCAAGACTTACTGTCAATAATAGAATCCAAGATCCTACCTGGCAGTTCAGCACATTTAAGATGGGCAAGCCCATCACAAAGCCAGCAAGAAACAAAGCGTTTCGACTCGCCTTTCACAGAGCAGTTCGGAAAGTTACAAATCATAATGAACAAAAACAATATTAAACAAAAATATAAAGATGTTAAATAATAAAAGTAAAAAGAGCAAAAAATAATAATAATATATTTGTAACAAATGAATGCAATAAAAATAGTTAGTTATCAAAGATAACAACCAATGTAGCGAGCAGTTTGAGATACACTGTAACACACGAAAAGTAAGAAACTCGCGAACAGCTGTGGACAAAGATGGAAGCGAATAAAAACAAGAGAGAGATTTAAGTAAGCAATGTAAATTAAGACTAACAATTGCACTATTTAAAATGTAGCACAAAAGCAAATCGAAAATGACTCGGCACAATAAATTTAAATTAGCTAACACAGAATAAATGTAAGTGCAATAGCTTCAATAGCACAATATAACACTGCTACTAATCTTAAAAGATCGATTAATCCAAATATTTTCACATTGTAAAAACCAAATTTTTATTTACAAAGAACATCCTCCTGACTACAAGTTTACCATTCCATAGACACACTGTTTTTCATCCAACATATTCTGATGATTATCTAATGAAAATATTGAGAAAGTACTTCAACCCTTCAGTAATAAATGGAATCTACATGACAGAAGACATAATGGGGCAGATTGAAAGACTATATATAAAGAACATTTTAGGTTTCTTAAAATCAGATTTACTCAAATGAAGGTAGAAGACATAACAAAAGGAACAGACCAGGATGAGATAATTTTACACATTCGCAAACAGGGCTCATAGGAACGCTTAGGAAAATCAAACTGCAACTATCAGAAAAATATTATTTTCGAAAATGAGACAAAGAATAGCTACATTGGTAAAACAATGCCAAGTATGCAAGGAAGAAAAATATGATAGACATCCTCAAAATCCAGCAACTACAGAAACCCCAATATCTGAGTTTCCTGGACATACACTTCACATAGACATATTCTCAACTGAAAAAACATTAGTCTTAACAGCAATAGATAAAGTTTCAAAACTTGCACAAGCGAGAACAATCCAGTCAAAATCAATAGAAGATATAATAATCTTTGCACGACATTTTATTTTATTATGGAGTACCCAAGTGCGTTATAGTAGATAACGAAAAGTCTCTTAATTCTGCAACTATTACTTTCATGATGAAAGATCAGCTAGGTATAAATGTTTTTAAAGCTCCGGTCTACAAGAGCTCTATAAACGGACAAGTTGAGAGATTCCATTCCACCCTTTCATAGATTATGAGATGCTTAAAAAAAAAAAACAGGTACATCGGAATTTGACGAATTATTGGAAAGCGCAGTCTATGAGTACAATTACTCAATACATTCCGTAACAAAAAAAAAACGCCCCCTAGAAATAATTTCCGCAGAAACGTAACCACAGACCCTGAGGAATACGATAGAAGTAGACAGAATAACATAAAAAAACTAAAACAAAAACAGGCAACTGACACAGAAAACCATAACAAGGACCGCAAAAAAATGAAAACTTACACACCAGGGCAGACAATATTTGTTAAGCAACATAACAGATTAGGATCTAAACTTAAAAGAAGGCAAACACACAACAATTATTACAGCAAATGGGAGAGTTGTTTATAAAAATAACATAAAAAATGTTTAGTTAGTCAATGGTATTTCTAACCTTTTATAATTCACTGTTCCAAGATAATTGGTGGTTGCCAATGGCAAAGGCAAATCTTGACATTACGAATGGACGCACATACCATTACCACCTATAAAGGAATAGTGAAGCTACAAACGTCATCCATAAAATTAATTCACTTAATAGATCTTCAGCAAATAGAAATTGAACTTCTAAAAATTCGTGAACATACCATTAAAGAATGTAAAACAAGTTATCTCTTTCATGCTCTCACGAAATAGTACAATCACTCACTACATTAAATACACTCACTTTGCAAGACCGCCAAACTAGATCAATAACTTGGATTGGATCAGCCTGGAAATATGTTGCAGGAAATCCAGATCATGATGATTTATTAATGATACAAAGCAATCTGAATAGCCTTAATACAAACAATAACAACTAGGTCATTATAAATAAACAACCACAGAATAGAATTAATGATTAATGAAATAGCAATAAGTTTCCAAAATCAAGTAAGATTAATAAAAGAAGAAATAATAAATGTCAAATATGCAACTCAATGGGCAAAACAGAATATAATAAATACTTTAGTTTTAAACGAAATATAATTACAAGAAGTCCACAAAATATTTCAAAAAAAAAAAATATAACAACTCTATCAGTCAAAGAAATGTTAGAGTTCGCTGAAGTATCAGTCTTACGTAATAAAACAGCTATAGTTTACGTTTTAAAAATTCTAGAATTAGAATCAACCAGTTATCAAAATTTATTAATAAAACCAGTTGTAAAAAATAAACTAATAGTTCACTTAGGAACAGATGAAATATTTTTGTCCGAAAATTCTATGTTAAAAGTCCAAAAAACTGTAAAACATCCAACAATATAAAAATTTGTAAAAAGGATACAACCGTTAACTTAAGAGAATCCAAATGTATTTCTAAATTAGCTGAGGGCAAAGAATCGCTGTGTGATTTTAGTAATACAGACCATATCCCGAAATTGAAGAGATTGATAACAGCCTAATCCTACTTAGTAACTTTATCGGCAGTCTAATACAAAATAATATAACACTATTGGAATGAGAAAATAACCATAAATAATAAAGAATTCAGCAACAAGGAGAAAACTATTTTGAAACCCGGAGCACCAATCATCCAAATGACCCCAATAGAATTGGAGCGTCTTCAAATATTATAATAATAATAACAATACCCAACGATTACCCTCCGACCACCCAACCGACGCGAGGGGCGCAATCCGCGAACGAGCGGAATTAGCCGAGTCATAAAAGGCAAGGAAGTTTTAAGCGTTTCGATATTAAGCTGCTCAGCTACAGAAACAAAATTTTCAACAACCAAAACTAAGAATTAGATCAAAGTTTATAATTTTTAAATGTTACATGTTAAGAGTAGATAAAATAATTTTTTTAATGGTAAAGAGTGAATCTGTTAGATCAAATGTGCTGGAATGAGAATTGAAATCGTGACATATACGACGGAATGGTTCGTTTAACTCGAAATTTGTTCTAGAAAATTTTAAAAGTAAAGGTGTAAACTGCCTGGTAGAACCAGCGGGAATGTTAAAATTAATATCAGGCAAGAGAGATGGTCTACAGACTGACCCATTGATGAGTTTTACAAGAAATATTATACCAAGCATTTCCCTACGACTAGCGAGTGTAGGGAGATTTATAAGCTTTAAACGGTTAGTGTAAGGGGGAAGATTTAAACTGGAATCCCAATGCAAATGATTTAAGGCAAAAAGTAAAAATTTTTTGTGAACGGACTCTATTTTCTTAGAATGAACTTGATAACAAGTCTTCCATACCACGGAAGCATACTCTAATATAGGCCTCACCAAAGATGTAAAAAGAATTTTTATGGTAAGCGGATCTCTAAATTCTTTAGACCAACGTTTAACAAAACCAAGAGCACCTTTAGATTTAAAAACCATGGAAGATCTGTGAAGATTAAAATAGAGTTTGGGGTCCATAGTTACTCCCAAGTCAACTAAACTGCATACTTGCTCCAACCTAAAGTTTTGTATTACGTATGAAGTAGGGTCTACAGATCCACGTGAAAAGCACATCGTTTTAAATTTTTTAAGATTCAATGGCATGTCATTTCTAACACACCAATAAACTAGGTTGTTTAAGGTGTTGCAACTGACATCTTTCGCTATTCGAGGTGAATGATTTAAAAAGTTTTACATCGTCAGCATACAATTAAACTTTTGAAAACTTAAGAACTGATGATATGTCATTAATAAATAACAAGAACAGAATTGGTCCAAGATGGCTACCTTGAGGAACGCCTGAAGGAACATTGATTATGTCGGAAAGAGTATCGTTAAATATGACTTGTTGAATTCTATGACTAAGATAAGAAGCAACCCATTTTAGAAATATTGGTTGAAAACCAAGAARATCAAGTTTATTCAAAAGAATTGAATGGTTTACTTTATCAAAAGCTTTACTAAAATCTGCGTATATAACATTAGTATTCTTAATCTCCCTAAAACCCGTGATACATGTAATACAAATTCAAGCAAATTAGTTATTTTAGATTTCCCTTTACGAAAACCGTGCTGAGAACAAGAAATTAGTGGAGAGATCCGGAAGGTTATGTCGTCTGTTATAATTGCTTCAAAAAGTTTAGGTATTACAGACAACATTTTCGCTGGTTACGTTTATTCGAATTTCGAATTTTTGTGGTGTTATGTTGGTGCTCATGTCTCTCACTTATGCCGACAAGCCACTTTTAATGTTTATTTAGTTGGTGACAGCTGCTGTGCTTGCACGTGTTTTTGATTGTCTTCAATTTTTACCTATTCAAAAAAAATTKATCAAAGAACCTGTATCAAATGTTCTGTGAAAAACGAAATTAAATGCGCGATGTATTCTATATAATACTAAGTGTGCCGGTTTTGGATGTTGCACCCCACGTTTATTGACATAAAAACTGATTTAATAAATCAGCCCTCACTTTATACACAGCCTTGTTTTACAAAATAAACAAGATAAGAAAATACACGAGTTGATCTAATAAAAGTAAATGAGTAGATAACGATTGATTTGCACGTGTGCCAAAAAAAAACCTGTTCAGCTTAACCTTTTTTATTAGCATGAGTTGTCACATTTTTCAGTTTATATAGTGGCTAGAGTGTTGTATCTGTATAACAGTGTGACCACAGTGTGGGCAATGTATTGGCAATTTTATAATAGTG
>NW_017535015.1:23962-25511 GCF_001853355.1 Bactrocera latifrons | reverse complement strand
GGACATCAAGTAGCCAATTGTTCATCATCCCACAGGTGCAAGGTTTGTGCACGACAACACCATAGTTTACTTCATCGCGGTTCACCTCCAGACCAACCAACAGCTACTCAACTATTTCCTACACAGGAGGCAGTCGTACATACACATATGAATAATTCATCGTTGGATAATGTAATCCTTGCAACAGTAAAAATTTTCGTTCGTGATTCAATGGGGAGCTATAGATTGGGTACAGCGCTGCTAGATTCCTGTTCGCAAGTCAATTTTATCACAGATGAATTTTCGCAAAGGTTGCTGCTGCCAAGAAACAAATATAACATAGAAATTCAAAGCATCGGCTTGTCATCAACAAATATTAAATTCAAAACTTCTACTAACATCAAGTCGCAATTCACCGCCTTCGAGCTTCCATTAACTTTTTGTATTACATCGCACATTGCTTATCAACCAGATCCGGAAATCAACATTTCAACATGGAATATTCCAAACAACATAGTACTCGCTGATGATGAATTTCATAGACCAAAGAAAATCGATATGTTGCTGGGGACGGAAACGTTCTTCAGTCTGCTATCTGTAGGTCAAATCCATCTTGGGTCTAATTTACCTATCTTGCAAAAAACGCACTTAGGCTGGATCATTTCGGGACGCTATAATACCGGCAGTAACAATATATCTAAACCATCTTGTTTATTTTTAGCCAATGAATCTTTAGATGCCAAATTGGAAAGGTTGTGGAAATTGGAAGAAGTTAGTACCATCCCAGAGCCTTGGACTCGTGGACAACAGATTTGCGATCATTTATACAATGCAACTGCATCAAGAAGACCTTGCGGCAGAATAGTTGTCAAACTCCCTTTCAAGGATGATCCGACGTGCTTGGGCGAGTCATACACTACGGCATTGCGACGATTCAATGCACAAGAACGTCGATTAGCTAAATTACCACAATTGAAAACACAGTACGTTGAATTTATGAATGACTACGAGAGCCTGGGTCATATGAGCATTGCAAAGAATCCAAATCTGAGCGAACCGCATTATTTTATACCACATCATTTCGTTCTTAAACCAGCAAGTACAACAACAAAGCTTCGAGTCGTATTTGACGCCTCCTGTCGAACTACATCCCAAAAATCACTAAACGATATTCAGATGGTTGGTCCTACAATCCAATGCGAACTTTTTATTCTTCCTCTTCGTTTCCGATTCAATAGGTTTGCACTCACGGCGGACATAGTCAAGATGTAGCGGCAAGTATTAATGCACGAAGATGATCGAAAGTTCCAATACATTCTGTGGAGGAGTTCACCGACTGAGGACATTCGGACATACCAACTGAATACTGTAACGTATGGAATGGCTGCTGCACCATATCTTGCTATACGGAGTTTGTTGTACCTAGCTGAACAGCATTCAGAACAATGCCCAATTGGCGCAAAGATCGTGAAGTCATCATTTTACGTAGACGACTTACTGTGTGGTGCTGACAGTCTAACCGAACTTTCACAGATAAAGCAAGAGGTAACACAACTGTTAGAATTAGGAA
>NW_017535015.1:6761-16942 GCF_001853355.1 Bactrocera latifrons | reverse complement strand
ATTATAATCATCCATGTCGGTTAGAGATGTGCCATTGATGCTTTTTGATTTTTCAAGAGAAATACTCTCTTCATTATATTGTTGAGTAGCTAAGCTGTTGCTTGGAAAAAGTGATGTTTGATCGTTGGAGACTTTTAGGTTTGTAAAGTTATTTCGTGTAGTATTTAATGATTTGGTGTTGTTGTTATCTGTGTAGTAAACACATTGTATTTGAAGCAGAGGTTTCTGATGAATGAAGATTAAGATTTTGAGAAGTCATATGTTTATTATTAACTGAATTTTGATTGTCGTTTTCTTTAATTAATATTGTTATTGGAGTAGAGGTACTTTGTGTAGTACTAACGTGGGAAGATTTTGTTGATGAAAGGGCAGCGGTGTAGGACATTGGAGAATTAACTGGGGGTATTTTTATTTGCGTGCGATAGATATTTCTAGCCTCCATCATGGAGCATTTGTTTTTTGCTTTTATTGCTAAAATATCTTTAGCTTGTTTAAATTTTTTGCACTCAATGGAGGATGAAGGATGTTGTTCCGAACAGTTGGCAAACATAATGCGAGGCATTCCTGTTGATGTAGAGGCAGTGAATACCTAACACATATTTCCGGATTTTTACAAGGGATGTACTCCCTCACTTTTACGGAATGCCATGACACATCAATTTTAGTAGGTAATTTGTAGGCATCGAAAGACAATAGAATAACCCCATTGGGGGATTGCTTACCATTGACCGTTTTATTAAATTTGTAAATAGAAGTAACACCTTGACTGCTGAGTTCCCTATCTATTTCTTCATCAGACACATTATTAAGATAAGGAGCATAGATTGTTCCTTTGGTGGTGTTAAGTGAGCAATGAAGTGCACATGTGACACGGCGCACTCCATGCAAATGCGTGGTGGTCTAGAATTTTTGTGCTATTTTTTTGTCTTTTACCAGTAGCAGGAGGTTACCATCTCTGAGTTCAGAGATCGACACTACCTATTTGCTTATAAGCTAAATTGCTCTATAGATGGCAAAAGTCGAAAAATCCGAGATCTTTTTATTTTCTTCCCTGCAGGATAGAGTCTCAGAAACTTAGAATCTGAGTCCGCAACACTTAGTAATTCAGGAAAAAGATTTAGAGATGAACCATTTGTAATTTTTTTTTTTGCGTGGGGTATCACTTGCAAGTAAAGCAAAGCGATTCTCCCTGTTATCCGTCGCCCCAGGGGGCATGCTCACTGTTAAGAAAAACTTCACCAAATCAAAATAAAAGTAACTGTATTCAATAGAAAGGAATAAAGCAGTGCTTTTAGCTAATTAAAGAAGAGAAAAAGATAACGGAATAACCCGCACTGAATAACACAACGAGAGCGCGCTAAATACGATCAAACACCTCGAATGCTAGACGCTGACTGCCTGTAGTAATAAAGATATGTGTTCAGCCCTATATTCAAGAGGTGGTCTAACATCTTATAAAACGAGTGTGCTAAGATATAAAAAAATCGTGAGTAATATCGTAATATTGAGCACAAAATAAATACAGGAACAGGTATTGACGAAAGCATAAGAGAACTCTATGATATAATAACCAGCGCAGCTGTCTTAGCAACACCAAACAAAAGCCATAATCCGCTTGGTTTCAGAAAAATCTCGAATAGAAAAATAGAAATGATTGAAAATGAAAAAAAGGTGTGCAAAACGAGAAAGGCAGATAAATCGCTCCCCTTCCACTCAGCTTCAATTAAAATCTGTACATATTTTAAAAAGAGCGCTTGGACGTGAGGAAGAATTCAACACCGAAATGTAAATAAAGTGTCCAAATTTAAACAAGCAAAATTCCCTTTGGAAAGCCCAAAAGTCCATGAAGCCACCCACTGACTCCGACATGTCTATACCAGACATGGGTAGAAAATGGGCCCGGAGTGACGAGGAAAAAGCTAATTGTTATGCAAATCACCTAGAAAAGGTATTTAAACTTAATTGCCCAAGGAACAACTTTGAGCTGTGCAGCTTACCCAACACAGTTAACGAGTAACTCAAGTCTTTTAAGACTTCACCTTCTGAAAATATTAGAATAATAAAAGAACTTAAGCCAAAAAAGTGGACATGATAATATTACCCCAAAAATGCTAACTGAGTTACCAAATATTGCTGTAGAAGTATTATCTTGATAAATAAACCTGGGAAAGACTTAATACAGGCGCCTTCATAGAGACCAATCAGTCTTCCACCCTGTTTTTCTAAAATATTTGAAAAAGTGTTACTATCAAAGATGACTTCCTTCCTCCACGAAAATAATATAATTCGAACGCACCATTCGCTTTTCGCGAAAAGCATCGCACGATAGAGAAAGTAAAAAGAATTTCTAACGAAATAAGAAAAGCATTTGAGCACAGGGAGTACTGTTCATCTATATTTCTATCAGGCGTTTGATAAGGTGTGGTATGAGGGCCTTTTATATAAACGGTTTAAAATATTCTACCTTTAGAATTGTATAAAACATTGGAGTATTATTTAAAGCAATATGCTTTAGTAATCCGTTATGAACAATTTTTTTGGAGATTACGTACGAGCTTGTATAGTTTTTAAATAGATGAAATATGTTATAACTTATTGTTAGGCTTTTACAACAAAAAGCAGATTCAATAAATAAAAATATATTACAACAAAAAAATTAAATATTGTACCAAGACTGTCTCTTATACACATCTAGATGTGTATAAGAGACAGACTTATTGTTAGGCTTTTACAACAAAAAGCAGATTCAATAAATAAAAATATATTACAACAAAAAAATTAAATAAAATAAAATTATTTAAATTTAAAACAAATGAGTATATTACAAAGTTGGCAATTAAACTTATAAAGGGGGTAGATAGGACAGATAGTTTTAAGTCTTTACAATAATATTTGATATTTTGAATTATTTATACTTTTAATCTCTACTTAATTTAGCACTAATTGGTACACTATTTTTTGGAATTGATTCGACCATTACCTACACGTGAACAATTAAAATACTAAAACCATGGATTTTCCAAATCTAAACCACAAGTTGGCATTATTTGCCCTTGACATTTATTTATCATCATTACCTGCGGTTTTCTTTGCTAATGGGACAACCATGGGGGAGACTGTCATTATGTATAGAAGCAGGGGCTATTACGACAGGCACTCACTCCGGGACAAAAAACGTTAGCAGTGAACCTCTACTTGATTCCAAAAAAACATTACTACCACCTTTGCATATTAAATTGGGTTTAATGAAGGGTTTTGTTAAGGTAATGGAAGGCGGTTCTTGTATCTGAAACAAAAATTTCCAAGAGTCAATGAAGCAAAAATTAAGGAGGGCATATTTGTGGGTCCGCCAATAAGAGAACTAATGAAAGATAAAACAAGATAATGAAACTGTTACTAAAACTTTCTTAGAAATGTGAAAGCTGACAATTTCAAAGATCTTGTGTCTGAGCTACTTACTGCCTATAAAAAATGGGTTGCATCATGTCCCTTAGAATTCACTTTCTGGACTACAATCTGGATTTTTCCTCCTAAAATTTAGGGGCCGTAAGTGACAAACATGGGGAACGGTTACACCAAAACATTTCTGCTGTGGAGAAACGGTGCCTATGGCAAGTGGAGTGCCAGTTTGCTTCCCGATTACTTCTAGACATTGTTAAGAGATACTCAAAAAACCATATATCGCCGAAAAACATCAACAGCAACATTTTTATATACTCTTTGGTAAATAAAATAATATAACAACAATATATCTATCGCTTTTTTTTTAACAAAAATCCTAATAGCAAAAAAAATATAGGTGATCTGCTATTTTTTGCATTTGTGGCAATTTTTACATAATAAGCACTTTGTTCTGGGAATTTTTGTTTACCAGTGCAATAATTTCGGAGATCTTTTTGATAGCCAAACGCGTACCATTGCACGAGTAGGATTCAAAATAACGCAGGAGAATAATAGGTGAACCATTCTTAGTCGAAGATTACGTGGTGGCATTCCAGGTATATTTAGTAAATTTCAAAATTGAATTGGAAAATTTGCATTTTTTTTAAGACATCGGATCGCATAGAACGCCTGTTGTATCCGGAAGTTAACTCCGTTAACATCAACATTTTTGGCCGCCAAAATACCTCCCTCTCTGAGCCAGTTACGATCCAAGTAATTGCTCCGTATATTCGCAAAAATACTCTGAATCAATTCATTTTTCATAAAAGAACAGTGCATAAATTGAATGACAGTTTAGAATCAACGACATTAAAAATGTCTCACCGGTCCCACCAGCTGCGTAAAAAAAAAAAAAGCCGCATTGTTCCGCAGCAACAGTCAGCATAATCCGATTATAAAGAATTTTTTGTTCTGCTGTCAGCATTGACTCACTGTTCACGATAATTGTTGCTAAATTTGCATGGTTATATTAGGGGAATTCTCTTGCTCTTGCAAAACCCTTGCACGGTGTACAAATTGCTGAATTTTCCTATCACCAGATTCTGCAATGGGTGCTCTCTTGGCCTTGCATATTTCGGTATAGAATTTTTGCATCTAGTGTCATCCTGCAATCTTGCAAGATCAAGAGAATCCCCATTGTTCAAATGTCATTGAACATGCTTACTTATCAGCAAAGCCGAAATACTATTAAAATATACATAAAATTATTAATATATTAATATTCATAAACCCAAAGTAATAAGAAAAAACGTTGACTTCGGTTGTACCGAAGCTAAATACCCTTCACAGGTGCAAATTGTAAATTGGTGTAATCCAAATATCATGAAGATAACACGTCAAATGCGAAAGTTTCCATACAAGCCCTTGATTCCGATCGTTCGGCTTGTATGGCAGCTATATGCTATAGTAATCCGATCTGAACAATTTCTTTGGAGATTACATTGTTGTCTTAGAAAATAATCTGTGCCAACTTTACATTGTGAAATGTGACAATTTTCCATACAAGAACTTGATTCCGATCATTCAGTTTGAATGGCAGCTATATATTGTAGTGTTCCGATATCGGCAGTTCCGACAAATGAGCAGCTTCTTGAAGAGAAAATGACGTTTGCAAAATTTCAAAACGATATTTTAAAAACTGAGGGCCTTGTCTGTATATATACGAACTAGTATATATACAGACAAGTCTAAATCGACTCAGCTCGACATACTGCTCACTAATACATATATGTATGTGGCAACGCCGTGTTCACCGCTTATAAGCAATCCTTTGCATTCTAGCTGTAAGCAACGCATTTCCCAGAACCCCATCATCCTTCCCTTTTTGTACAAACCGTCTTGCCGAACGGACGTGTACCCGGACAACATTTAATTTTGTCAAATAATATTCCAGTATTTCTCTAATAAAACAATAAACCTCCTAAACTGGTAACCCCGAACAAGTGAAACGAATCTACAGATGGAACAGCAAGGCGAAAGTACCGCACAGGCATCTCCGCCCGCGAGCGTACAACCGGCAGCGCAGGCGAATCAACCTCAAGGCATTCTGGCCAGATCAGCAATCGAAGTGCATCAGCCCGATCTTCATGTGGATGCAGCAATGGTTCCTCGCATTAGCCCGCCAAATATGAACGATACCGAGTCTTATTTTTTGTCACTGGATTTCTGGTTCGCTGCTACAGGTGTGACTCACGATGCACGAAAATATAATCTGGTCATGGCGCAAGTTCCACCAAGCAAGCTAATGGAGCTGAACGCCATAATCGACTCTACTCCTTCAATAAATCGTTACGACTACATCAAGTCCAAACTTATAGCGCAATTCGCGGATAGCCAACAACGACGCGTACAACGTGTTCTTTCTGATATGCCATTAGGCGACTTAAAACCAAGTCAACTGTTCAACGAAATGTGCCGGGTGGCCGGCATAGCACTTTGCGAGACAGCAATAATCGACCTCTGGGCATCGCGTCTACCTCCTCATGCTCAAGCTCCTGTTATCGCATCAAAGGGTGACGTAGCCGATAAAGTTGCTATTTCAGATGCCATCGCGGACTCCATGAATTTTCGACAAATTAGCATGGTAGATAACCAAGCACCGGCAACAGGCGCCCCTACGCTAACTAACAATGAGTCAACCACACTAGAGGAATTAAAAAAAGAAATCGCGCAACTGACGAGGCAAATCGAATCCATAAAAACGTACCGACCACGAAGCCGCAGCCGAAGCCGACCGAGACAAGAACGAAATACATGCCAGGAGAGCGCACAGGCAACCGAATTATGCTTTTATCACCATAAATTTGGGGCCAACGCACGAACTTGTAGGAAACTCTGCTCTTATAATAACAGGCAAAAGAGCGAATGACTATCCGAAACTAAAACTGCAGCGCCTATCGGTAACGGAACTCCTGCAGTAAAAGGCCGCTTGAAAATCTTCGACGGACTTTCTCAATAAAACCTTTTAATAGACACCGGGGCAGACGCATCGGTAATTCCCAAAACCACTAGAAACAACAACATGAAGTCATCAACCGTTAAACTGTTTGCGGCAAACGGCACCCCAATTACCGTATACGGCGAGTGCTTATTAAAATCAATTTAGGATTAAGACGAGAATTCTTTCGAAACTTCCTCATCGCCGACGTTACGAGCAGAATTATCGGAGCCGACTTTATAAGCCACTATGGACTGTTGGTTGACTTAAAAAAGAAACGATTAGTCGACAACCTAACATCAGTGACATCGCCTGGGAAGCTCGTAAGTAACAATAAATTATCAATAAAAACATTCGACACGTCATGCGCATATGCAGGTCTGTTCAAAGTGTTTAGCAATTTAACACACGTCGCACAACCCGGAAACACAGCCGTATCCTCAGTCGTTCATCACATCGAAACTCGCGGCCCACCTCTATCTGCTCGACCAAGACGCCTTTCAAAAGACAAACTGGCAGCGGCTAAAGCAGAATTCGAAAGTTTAATCAAATTGGGCATCTGTCGCCCATCGAACAGCAGTTGGGCCAGCCCTCTTCACATGGTCATGAAAGCAGACGGTACCTAGCGACCATGTGGAGATTTCAGGACACTCAACAGTGTGACAGTTTCAGATCGATATCCAATTCCAAACCTACAGGACTTCACCTGTAATTTAAATGGTAAGACGATATTTTCAAAAATCGATCTGCAAAAAGCCTTCCATCAAGTTCCCGTAAATCCACATGATTTTGCGAAAACAGCTATTATTACGCCTTTCGGCCTCTCCGAATTTATCTTTATGCCTTTCGGTCTTCGCAACGCAGCGCAGACACTACAAAGCCTCATACACGATATCCTACGAGGACTAGACTTTGTATTTCCATATATGGATGACATCTGTGTAGCATCATCATCCTTAGACGAATATCTATCTCACCTCCGTCAACTCTTCGAGCGCCTACAGAAACATAACCTAAGACTAAATGCTACAAAGTCATCACAAACCACTAATTTACGCATTCCAGAAGAATCCTGAAAAGTGCTCCAACCGACAAGCTCGCCAGCTTGATTACATTTCCCAGATAATTACAGACATTCGCCATGCGGAAGGAAAAGAAAATGTTGCAGCTGACATGCTCTCGAGAATTGCGCAAATCCAAACAACCAGTATAGATTACAACAAACTCGCTGAAGAATAAAAATCGAATCAAGAACTCAAGCTTCTACTCCAAAACAACGTTAACTCATCGCTTCAGTTAAAATTATTTACTATACCCGGATGCGATAAACAAATAGTCTGCGACGCATCGACCGGAAACCTAAGACCATTCATCACAATGAAGTTCCGCTCTGAAGTGTTGCGAGCTACCCATGGGTTATGCCATCCAGGTACTCGCGCTACAGCCAGGCTACTGACAAGCAGATTTGTTTGGCCAGGAATTCAAAAAGACAGTACTGCATTCGCAAGAGCATGCGAACAATGCCAAAAGGCAAAAATCACTCGACACACATTTACGCCTCTCAAACTCTACGAGTCCGGAGACTCTCGATTCGATCGCATTAATATCGACGTTGTAGGACCATTTCCCTTACATGCAGGTAACCGTTATTGTCTAACAATCATCGAACGCTTCTCAAGATGGCCAGAAGCTATTCCTATACCCGATATGACAGCAACCAACTATCGCAAAAGCTCTCATCGCCAATTGGATCGCTAGATTTGTAGTTCCAGCCGTCGTTACATCAGATCGTGGACGTCAATTTACATCTACCTCATATGCAGAGCTAACATCATTGCTTGGCATAATGCATCTGAAGACAACACCGTATCACCCACAAGCAAACGGTATAGTAGAAAGATGGCACCGAACGTTGAAGGCTGCAATTTTATGCATTAACTCCGAACGTTGGACCGACTTTCTACCAACARAACTCTTGGGCCTACGAACCGTCTACAAACAAGACCTAGGAGCGTCACTGGCAGAATTAATCTACAGTACAACGCAACGAATTCCTTCAGAATTTTTTGTGCACGACAGCCGAATGAAAACACAGTCAGAATTCGTTACTCAACTCCGAGACCTAATGAGCACCATCAGACCACCCACTACATCGTGGCACGGTCCAAGGAAATTATTTGTACATCCCGATCTGGCGACGTGCGAAAACGTTTTCGTCAGAAATGATTCAGTGCGCCCATCACTTTCAAAACCATACCAAGGACCTTATAAAGTTTTATCACGAGAGGAAAAGTATTACAGAATTGAAATAAAAGGAAAACCAGAAAATATTTCTATAGACCGATTAATATATATATAGATATGCTGGCTATCTACCGAATGAAGATTTATCGCCACAAACTCATGGAACTTTATCAACTGGAGCAGAACACCGACGAGTATCTTTCGTTACACTTTAGCTACAACCTTAACCGTTCGCCCAGTCTGGAGGGGGATACTGTGGCAAAGCCGTGTTCACCGCTTATAAGCAACCCTTTGCTACGTTTACAACACTATCCTTTAGCAACGTTGTACTACCTTTTTCACTCTAGCTGTAAGCAACCCATTTCCCAGAGTCCTATCATTCTTCCCTTTTTGTATAAACCGTCTTGCCGAACGGACGTGTACCCGGACAACATTTAATTTTGTTAAATAATATTAAAGTATTTCTCTAATAAAACAATAAACCTCCAAATGTATATACTTTGTAGGGTCTCCGACCGTTCCTTCTGGGTGTTACAAACTTCGTGACAAACTTAATATTCCCTGTTCAGAGTATGAAAATTGATGGGGACACAAGTCATAAATTTACAGTTGAGATAACATTAAACACACACACACATACATGTCGCTCATTTACTTCAATAGTGTCATAACTCAAAAAACGCATTTTTTCAGGAGAGCAATTTTTAGTTTTCAGCTTTCTTTTGTGGGTTAAATAAAAGTTAAGATCGCAGATTTTCTATGCAAACTAGTGATATGTCATGTGTAGTATACATTATAGAAGAAATTAGACCGAAATTAATGATTTCCCAATTTTTTCTTGAACAAAAACTTTTCTGCTTTGAATTATGTCATTGTTTCTGAAAAAACATAGACATTTCTCGGTTATAAACTAAATGTGCCATTATTGTTGAGAAATAAAATACAAACCCCCATATTCATAATAAATAAAAATGGTTTATAAAGTTTTTTAAAATGACATTTTCAGCCGAATTTCCATTTATGAGAGCTTTATATTTATTTTTTATGAATAATGGGGGAAATTTATACATTTAGACATTTTATTTTCGGGGGTTTTTAACGCATAAAAAAATAAAGTACAAAAATTCATAGCATCAGCATTCAAAACATATTTTTATATGAAGTTCATTTTCAGTTTTTAAAAATAGTAGAAATAATTAGTAAATAGTGGAAATACATAGATGATTGAATCACAAATTGTTATAAAATTCTTGATAAAAGCGTGGAATCAAGTTCTTTTTAATTAATTCGTTGATATCTTGTCTTTTATTATTAGGAATTCCGATTTTGGAGTGGTAGGCTTTTGTAAATCAATCGGTGTGCTATGTTTYTTCTTGGATTTGATTATAGTTGCTTCCCTGAACTTCTCCTCAGCGTATGATGTTTTGAAAAGTACAGAGTTGGGTGACTCTCGTTGAACCTTCAGGATTTTCACTTTAGAGAGTTTAATTTTTCCCATATTCAATGGACCCATGTCATTAGAGAGTAATTTGAGGTCAAAGAAATCTCCATAAGACAT
>NW_017535015.1:0-4846 GCF_001853355.1 Bactrocera latifrons | reverse complement strand
AGAACCATGTAATAAGTCAGTCTTAAGAGTATAAATAAAGAGTACACATTTCGGTGCAGCTCAAAATATATTCTTTTGACTCATTTTTACTTAATGTAAAAATTAACTCGCGACAAGTTTTTTCACGCAAGTGATTTTCATATACGGCTTTGTTGTTAGATTTTTCTTCCACCGTCATATTAGTATAGGCTTCGCATTGCTCACATAGATCTTTTTTGGGGGAAAAAAAGAAAATACTAAAGTTTTCCGCAAATGATCTATAAAACGAAATATATGTGCAAAATAGCATATTTGCATATTTGCATATATCTACATAACCGCGATAAAGGCTTGATATTGTTTTGCTTCCTTCAATAAACGTTTTAGATGTATTTGCTCTCCTATAATGGCTTTCGATTTTCGGTATTGTTTCAATAAACGCCCTTATTCCATCTGCCATATTCTTGTCAACTTTTTTGTGCTCTCCGTGTTTGCCTCTTTGATCCGGCTCCAATACTTCGTTCGCGAGGTTTTCTCGTTTCTCTATAACTGTTCGTATTGGTCGATCGTTGATATCAATAATTCGCAGAAGCGAAAAGAATTATCAAATTTCTTTAAAGAAAAGGCATTATTGTATTGTCGAGGAGCTCTCTTTCCACCCAAGCGCACATAGCGGTATTTGGGCTCAACGAGTTTCATACAATTGGAAATAAATTGTCTCTGCTTCTCAATGTCGCCAAGAGCCCAATATGAGGAAAATATCTCTTTTCTCTGCTCTTCGCTAAACATATGTGAACATTTTTACCGACAGTTTTCACCGCACGGAAGTTTAATTTCTCTTTTGTTTCGAATAATTTTTTTTAAGCTTTCATAGTGTTCACCACTATTTCTCTTTTCTTTTTACAATATTTTTCTTCCAATTTTCTGGCTGCTTCCTCTTTTTTTTTCCTTTTATCGCCGGACTAACCAGAATGGTGGAAGAATTGTTTATGTTTGAAGTTGATGTACTTGGTTGTAGATCAAAGGAGTTTTGTTCAGATATTGGCGTACATAATTCTAGATCTGGAGAATCTTCCTCGAAGCAGTTATCATAAATTAGGCTGTTTACCGCGGTCGGATGTGGTGGGTTATCTTCATCATTGCCGTAGACACTATCACTGGAATCGTTAGCAGAAACTGGGAAGTATGTCACATAAACTATGGAATTGTTACTATCTTCTGAGAACAATGATGAAGAAGATCTGCAATTATTTTTGGATAACGACATTTCCAAGTAACATATATTAACACAAAATCGCCATTTCTACACAGCCCATTTTTTCACGAAAAAAACGTCACAAAACAAAATAAGTAGTTACGCAATTAATTTATTTTCAACAACAACGTCACATATTGTGTTGCGCAAATTATAAGGAACTAAAATTTTTCAACGCAAAATAATACTATTTACATGAAAATTAGCAACATGAAAAATATAACTACCTTTTCACATAAATCGCTGTAACACAAAGTATATCGTTTTTTCGGAAAAACTAATAATCTTTACACAACGACGATTCATGTTAGACTGAAATGTGTCGATGCTGTAGCAAAAATTTGACGCATTACAACAAGTGGAATAACGGCACTTTTTCATCTCACGCGCTCAATTTTCTACTAATCACAGAGAATTTTTTATACAATATTWACCATGATATTGAGCACATTTTTTGTACTTAACTGTTGAAGTAAATGAGTATATGTATTAAATTGTACACTTGAAAACAACTCCATATCAATCAGCATAAACAATGTGCTGCAATCCATATAAACATACACACATATTTAGCTATTTAAAATAGTATTAGGTCTACAACTTTGCTTCCGCCTTTTTTTTTTAATTTAAGGTTTTTTTTGTATAAAAACGGTCTAAAAGTGTTTTCCCTTATTCCCTCAAAAAGCAATGCTTAATTAACACACGAAATGCTTTATGATCAATTTTTTTGTAAACTAATACAAGTTGCATTACAAAAATTCTATATTTTTTCAATACCTAATAGAAATCATTTAGGTGGTAGTAGTAGACTAATAGTATTATCTATAATATTATTAGCGTGGACGGGTCTTCAGCTGCACTTTTCTTGGAATTAAAAAAGAAAAGCATAATTTCCCGCAAATGTCGAGAATTCGGCTCAAAAAGTGACATTTTCAGTTGGGATGCAAAAAGATCTCTACAAATATTTTGTTGGGTTAATGTTGATACAAATGTACAAGATCGATATAAAACGCTTTAATCGACCAGTGCTTGACCCTAGAGACATCTATATACCTAATATATAAGTAATGAAAATCCCAAATAAAAATCAGAATGAATGTATTCTCACTCAAACGAAGATCTTTATTTTCCCTCACCAACGGTAAGAACTTAAAGATTCTTTTTTGAGGTCAATGTTTGATAATACAAATCAAACACCTATACTGTTTTTCTTTAAATTTTTCTAAATCGCGCGATTAGGTGATAGCATACATATCATATAGATTAAGTGGTAAGTTTGAAATTAAAATGCATAAATCCTCGATCAACACTAACGCTTCATTATACTTGTACATCGCTGGCGTATAATCTATGTTTTGGAATTGATTTGTTTGTCTAATTCGGTGCAGTATGTCTCCTGTCATACAATTTTTATATTTTTCCCACAAAATTTGTACTTGCGATAGATAACATGTCGTCAATTTAATTGACGTCGTAGCGAAGTTGTTCAAAATTTTTTGAACCGACAATGTCGGCTATATTGACACTTTTGGTCTTTTTGCAGTAGTATCTAGGCTTAAAGCATCTGGAATGCCGAAACAAAATCGTAATTTATTACGTCTATTTATGCTCCTTTTCTTAAATATGTGGTCATGGGTTTGGCTAAGTCAGCGTAATTTGAACTAAATTTACGATAATAATCGGTAATGTAAAGGTAAAGTAATGCTCTACTTTTTTTGGAATTGAGTGTAAAAGTTTGACTTAAAATTTCGGACGATTTGATTTGATTTCATCAGCATTTATTATATTACTAAGAAACTTGGCATAATTCTTCAGGCATTCGCATTTGAAAATATAATATCTTCACATTCATGAATTTTTGAAGCTTGAAGGTGTTCTGGGTCTATTTCTCTTTAGTTTACCAGCTATTTCGTGAACGTCTGATATGATATATAAGTTAAGCAGATAAGGTTTTATCAATAAATTTTATTAATTAATTTATCACTTGTAGCTCAAGAGTTGTCTCGAAGAACTGTACTGCTATGCTAACAGCACAGCCTTAACCTTCCTATACCCGCGCACATGTCTGTGGGACCGACGAAACAGTTTTTCTTTTTATTACGTCCTATAGTTCCTATAAATTAAAAAAATGATAAACGGTTTTATAGAAAAATAAGCAGGTAAGAGGAGTCGAAGTCACGGTCAGTCACACCGTGCGCGGGTATAGGTGTTAAAACATTTGGCGCGGGTATAGGAGTGCGCGCAGTGATCTTATGCGCTTTATTATACTGTTGCTTTGTTACCTAACTATCCCAACCACATGGTGAAGCTTTTGTTAGGCAAGCGATGAACTCGTGCGCCGAGTTGGGCTGTTGGCGGGCTGCTTGGCTAACCCATGCACACGGTAGAGCTGTTGCTGGGCGGCTTAGACTGCATACACATGCACGAGGTGCTGCTGTTGTTAGGTGGTGATAGAATTGCGCGCTATCCTGCGTCGTTGCGATGTTACTAGGCAAACATATGGGCAAGGTTAATTGCCTGCGCAGTGTTCTTAAGCGCCGGACTGTTCCGTTGTTGGACAGCTTAGAAAACATATGCGCGAGTTGTTGATGTTGCTAAGCGCCACTGTCGAAAGGTTGCGTGGTGATGACATACGCTAAGCTGTGTTGTTGCAATGCTGCATTCGAGCGCAATATAATAACTCCTCCCTCTCTTAAATACGGAACGTCCCTGATCCGACGGTTTTTGTTTTGTTTTAACTAAGGTAATAATTTCTGCTTACCCACTGACTTATAAATGTTAAGTTATTTTTCTTACAACGTTGGCATGTAAATATACATTTTTATACAAAATTCTTAAGAAATATATGTTTGAAAATTACGTTTTCCGCATACATATGTACGTTCACAATTAATAGTATGTCATGTTCATTTTGAATCTTATATCGTTTGAGTCAAAATAAGCAATTTTACAAAAAAATATAATACAATAGTAAAAATTCAGTGTTTACTTAAAATAGTGATTTAGACAGAAATTGTTTTGCAATATTTTTTAAGAATTTTCTGTTGAAAATGATTTTTTACGTATACATATTTACATTTACTACGAATCGTGTATGGTTTCCCTTTTGTACCTTTGTTGTTGCAAAACTAACTACTTTACAAAAACTAATATGACCATATCAATTCAATTTTGCTTAACCTAATAACTTGGAAATATTTACTTATGTTCTTATCTATATATACAAAAATAAGTGGCAATTTAATGGTACGCTATAGCTCAAGAACCACTGAACGAATCACCTCCAAATTTTTAGGGTACCTTCGGGCCTATGAGTAGATGGTTTCTGGGTAGTTTGCATTGCATTGAACAAGTGGTTTCAAAGATATATGGTCTGTTCTGAAATGCACCATGTTGCGCAAACTGCTTTTGCCCGACCAGCAGCACTGCAAAATGTAAGTATTAGAAAAAAGTCGCCGCTCAGCTAGCTAGCAAGAATGATACATAACGAGGCATCTCGACAGGATAGAATATATAGCATACGAACTGTCAAATCTATAACTATTGCCATTGCCAAATCTGTATGTGGGCATTTGCTATCATGATATAATCATTTGCGCAAAGGCGTAGGGT
>NW_017535014.1:21168-25552 GCF_001853355.1 Bactrocera latifrons | reverse complement strand
TAAGTTTTAAGAAAATGGATTTAAACTCAGATCTGCATATGAATAACTACTTGTTCTTAGAAACTCACCTTCTTTCTCTACCATTTTTTGTTATTATGAATTTSGAATGGGAAAATAAATTTTAATTTGAAAATAAATAATTTTCACACATTACCATCTGCTATAGAACGTATTAGCTGCTATTAATGTCACTCATACTCTTCATCTGTATTCGACTATGAAGTAAAATTTTTTTTCAAAAAATCGAAATGAATAAATAATGTAGTTCTCCAAGTAATTACCGCAGATCTCTATTCACACTAACACATATGTATGGAAGTAGGATTTAGTTAAAACTTTTCTATAAATTTGTCATTTGGCCATACAAATTGTTGTGTACAATGTGGGCTTGCTGTTACTTAATATGTTTACGGGCAAGCGCATTGGATATTGTCCAAATGGTATACGAAACAACTCAATTAAAGAATTTGTGTGTAAATGTGTGGTTGCTCTAAGAATGTATAGGCAAGTTATTTTACACACCACTCTGTTCACTTCCGTATTCATATCTCTTCAAGTATGACGATACAAATTAACATTTCTATGTCAGCTCAGCGGTTTTAATATATGTCAACCCTGTTTCCTTTTTCTAACAAGGACATTTTTGCTTTTTGCTGAGGAGCAAAGTTCATTTGTAATGAAATGTTGCAACAAATTTATAAATACCGCATACTATGTATTAAATGTTTGCAACAGATATACTTAGTTTACTAAGCTATGCGAATAATTTATACTAGACTTCTCATCCCTTATTGCTATAGTACAATGAAAGCTGTATATTGAAAATGTGCGAGGCTGTTGGTGCATGGGTACAATGTGTATGTGAGATTTGCATTTGCATGCATGGCATACTTACACAGCATGCTTGTACATTTTGTTCCTTAGCAAGTGAGTTGTCAAGTTGGCACAGCCTACCATCTGCGGCTTTTCGTGCAGCAATTGCTACTATGAAAGAAAATAGTTGTGCTACTTTCACAACACGTTTTGCGGCATTATATTTCGTTCTTAATATAATATGAAACAGGCTTAAAAATTTTGAATGAAAAGAAAAGAATGAATGTCTGTTCACGTCAATGACTTTACAACTTGTTTTTTTTTTTTTTAATATATCATAATAAGCATAAGAATATTGTTATAATCCATAACATTAATATCTCAACATCCGCGTCGTTAGTTCTGCTTTCTCCATGTTGGATAAAAACGCTAAACAACTGGATCTGATAGAGAACAAGACGTAATATCTCCGGTCATTAAGCAAAACGCCATCGTACTTGCATCTTCTCTCCCACGTCACTGCTGACAGTCGCAACTTGAAAGTCGTTGGTAATTTCGTCTATATTAGAACCGGAATTAACAGCAACGTCAACTTCGAAATCCAGTGCTTGCCAAAAGGTGCTACTTCGTATTTAATAGACAGTTGAGATTTGCAAAAACATTAGAGTCATTCATGATTATAGGAGTTGACTATATCTAAACAACTTGGCACCAGTGAACGTGAAAACTAATTTCATTTAACTCAAAGTCAGTATAGCAGTAAATATTTTTTGAATGTATTTGCATATTAGAAAGAAAAATGAATCTCGATGGTTAAGGCAAAGAATTTCAAGTAGAAAATTGTTTGATCTTTGGTRTAGAAAATAAAATAGGTTGGTAGTAGACAGCTTTTTTCTGAAGTCACAACAGTTGGGCGAATCTACCATAAAATGTTTACATCTATATATATATTTATATTTTAAATGGTAATAAAGACAATTAAAAACATTACTTCGACTGCACTGAAGCGCTAACAACTCTCTCAGAGATTGGAAGTACCACGACTAACTCGGTCAATTGTTYTCAATGAAATAGCAACAGCATTTACATAAACATCACACCAGTGATCAGCAGCCAACAGTCTGCAAACGGCGTCATTCAGTATCTGCAAGCATTTTATGGTCAAAAAGGTGAATCGCTAACCGAATAAATACCCGTTCATATGTTGAAGGCTACATGTGTTTGTATGTCAATAGCAACATTTCACAAAGGTTTATATCTTGTCCTTTGTCTGCATACAAACTGCTGCTGTTGAGTTAAAATTTGTGTACGCACATATGTGAGGTGTGATGTGTGGATGTTTGTCACAATTATATGCAACATGTGTTGTATATGTTACCAATCAATTATGGGTTGTTACTTATCGGCTTCATGTTGTCCTTAAGAAAATTTTWGTCGACTGCACGAAATTTGTAGACAAATTTTCAAAATCTCTCTTTACTTTTATATAACGGAAATTATTAGAAACTAATTGTGTAAATGAATTATTCCACTGTAATAAAATATTGCTTGTTTTCTGATATTTTTTAAAAATTTGTAAAACATATAACTTTGAATAAATTTTTTACCTTCTTTTATTTCTGAAAGTATAACTTACATTTTGAATCTTGAAAATTTCATATTTCTGGAGTGGTTTTGTTCGCTTTATACAACTGTAACTTTGTCTAACTGATTCAGTGTGTGTGGAATTTTCAGATTTATTTATTCCTTATGGAAATTAAAATTATTTCTTTACAATAATAGAAAACCAAGCAAAAACTGCATAAACATAATAAAACTAACATGCAATATGCATAAATCGAAAAAATTGAATGCTTTGAAAGAGTTATTCAAATACCGAGTTTATACGGCAGCTACTATAAAGTGTTTTTTTATAAAACGTTGTTCTCAATCGTTGGGCATCCCTGTGACGTCGTTGTGACGAATATTGCAAAAAAAAAAATTTACCGTACACCTTTACAAGGTCAAATTGAATCAAGAATTGAAGCCGCTTGAACACCAAAATCGTCGTATGTTCGTGAATTGGGCTGAGCRACAACTTGAAAATAATAAGGATTTTCATTGAAAAATGAACTCCAGTAATGGAGCTCTCTTCTGGGTGAATGGCTTCGTCAATAATAAAAATATGCATTATTGGTCAGGCAGCAATCCACACGTAAGTACTTCATGAGTCACCATTGCATCCCCAAAAAATGACGGTTCGATGCGGTTTATAAGCCGGCGGAATCGCTAGCGCTCAATGATAACCGAATATTTTTGGAACGAATTGGATGATATGAACTTAGATGGCTACAACAGGACGGCGCCACAAGCCAAGAAAGCGAATGTTACAAAAATTTTAAGAATTATTGGGTAAAAAATTAATATAATTGCTTATGACATCCATCAATTTAAATTTTTTCACACCCATYTGTAAATTAATTCGAAGAATTTTAACCAATATTGTTTTTCAAAGCGAGTACATATATAGTATAATTGTATTAAATTAAACAGACTATTTTATTTAATTTATTAGATATTGGAGAACGAATAAAATTACAGATCATGACATATTAAAAATGGCCGAACCGACATTTAGAAATTATGGCATCCCTGTTGAAAAACTTTATATTTCTGAACATATATAGAATAAAACTCAGCTTATATAAATAAATTCTTCTACATATATGCTGGTAATTGCATTACATTTAAGAACCGCCTAGGTAACCGCCT
This sequence comes from Bactrocera latifrons, assembly GCF_001853355.1. Taxonomy (NCBI): domain Eukaryota; kingdom Metazoa; phylum Arthropoda; class Insecta; order Diptera; family Tephritidae; genus Bactrocera; species Bactrocera latifrons. The sequence goes on along the minus strand of NW_017535014.1, from coordinate 21,988 downwards.
CGCTCAGAACTGGAAATAATTTATAGGCGAAATACACGCACGCAAGTCAAATGGAGAGAACTGAAATATGTTGGATATGCAAAGACACCAAAATTACGCATAAATACTAACAAACTGTGCAAAGTTGAAGCTCTGTTGTCTAGTATAGGAATTAAATGTATATAGACCACGTCTAATTGACGTGGACATACGTTAACGAACACTTCCAGCTACAGGTTTTGCACCACCGAGTGAGAAACTAAATCACCTACATATATACTATATGTACTTATACACATAGCATACGATTGCCTTGCGGCTTATAAACACGCACATAAATTAGCGCCAGAGTAAATTCGTCTGATCGTTCGTTTAGTCGTAGTGAGTAGAAGACTGCTACCCACCGCTGTCATATATGAAACGTGCAATTTATATTTATTTAGATTTATTATTAGATAGTTGTGGAGTAATTTTTGTTAATTTTAACTCCTAACACTTCTTATCATTTGTAAACCTTCTGAAATATAGTCTGATGAAAACTCTTCTAATTTTATAACTCAAATTGATTTTTTTTTACAGATAAGACAAACTTCGTTCTTATATAAATATAAATATTTTAAAGAAAGTCGAAAAATGTTTGTATTTACTATTAATTGAACATTTTTGAGACACTAAAATTGCTCCCTGCATAGGGTTGTTCGCTGGGTTTGGGACCCGCCACGTAAAAAAACCACCCCAATGAAAACCCAACAACAGCCTCGGATGAGAGACCCCACTTTTGATGACGACTATGGCAAACGAAATAAGGACTACGAATTGAGGGCATGCACCTGGAATGTCC
>NW_017535014.1:13381-15343 GCF_001853355.1 Bactrocera latifrons | reverse complement strand
GCAATGCCTCACATCTCAGGCAGTTTTAGGTAAATACGTTGTATTTATATTCCCACAAAACTTAATAAAGTGCATTACTTGCCTTACAAGAAAATCGTAAACTTTTTACTACTAAGTATATAAAATGTAGTTGACACTTAATCTACTTTTTAATATCGAAGGTTATTATAATAAATTTTTGCCTTTGGAGAAAAAATCCCACGAGAGTGAAAAGATTGCTGCACTCATCTGTGTTGGTACAATATACTTCAGACCAATAAAAAATGTCACTTTAGGGAGCGCATTAATAACAACGATTAAGGACAAGTGTTTGACTCTAAGGTTTACATATTTATGTAGGCCTCGAATTACAACTATATTTTCTTTAGCTGAAGTTATTTTCTTAGCTGTATTTGTGTGACTACTCTTTTATTTTCCTTTTGTGAAAAATCGAACATTTTTATGGCTTTTTTATATCTTAAAACTGTTACCTACACTTACTATGTTTAATCCGCATTCTTTACCTTTTGCCTCCTGTCTTGTAGAAAATTGAAATTTTATTGCCTATTTCGGCATATGACACTATGGTCTAACCCAACGTAACCTTTTTCATTAAAAAATGTTTCTATATTATTATGTGAGAACATCACATACCGTTATCAACATATACCGAGTAAAGTCAACTGGATGTTTGAAAATTCTGGTGTTAGTTATACAAAACTAGGAAAAGGTGTTACCCGATTTCATTTGGAAAGCAAATTAATAAGAACGGTTGTGGACGATTCCTATAAGTTTTAGTTCTAGCTCATTTTTGCTCTAAGTGATCAACCGATACTTATAGGTATATTCTCTGTATATTCCGTATGGACAAACTTGAACGGCTCTTAGATTTTTACATTCAAAGTATTTTTTTACATCAGTACTGGTCTCTTATTTTAAAGTCATGGAAATCCTACAAGCCCCGCGCCTAAATATATGCAACGTTTTGTTTTGGTGCATCTTTTTGTTCTTACTTCGTACCATGATTTACATTTGCTATTTTGTGGTCGCACTTTTACTGCTTGCTAATGCTTCAACTGTTTTACTTTTCTTTCGGTAGTTGTTGCCAAATTAGCGTTTTCCTATTATTTTCTGGCATCATTTAAACCGTTTCATCATTATAATAATTTTCGTCATTATATAATTAACGAGAAACTAATCTACTGATAACTAAGCACTTTAAAGTGAGATAATCTTTCGCAATTCTGCAAAAGGGTAATATATTTTGAATACACTTTTTAACCACCGCATTGTTTTAATAAAAAGTTATTTGTATTTATTTTTGTAACATATGCGAAAAAAATGTTGCTTTGTTTTCTAATTCCAGCTCTCTGATTGTATTAATTTTAAAATATATTCACTAAATATTCTTTTTCAAGTTTCCTTGAACGAATGTGACTACTGTTTTTTTTTTAATAAACCTGTTAAAGCTTTACCAACTCATAAATTATGTGTTATAAGATGGTAAGAAATAAAATTTGTAATAATGAAGAAAGTTCCCAAAGGGTTTTTTTTATTGCGGATCCTCTTTACTCTTCATAATACCATTTTTGCTGATAGCCTAAACCTTAACAAAATTATAAGTTGAAGTATGTCAGTAACAGCAGAGCATAAGCGGAATAAGAAGAAACCGAATATGTATGTACTGAGAATCTTTCATAAGTAATTTCATCATACAAGTCGGTTTGGAATGCTTTGCTAATGTAATCATGCTCAAGATATAATCGTAAATTAATTAAGTTGTTCATAAATTCATGTAGAATAAGTATACCTTTAAAATCTTTATCCAACGTTCCGATTCCTTCCCCTTCATTAAGTAGTTAAACAATCCTCTATCGATAATATTATAAAAATATTTTTTTCCAGACAAGTGGGAATCGGAGTGGATGCGAAACGAAGCATAACCGCGTTTTGTTGCTGTATTAACTCTATGATCACGATATT
>NW_017535014.1:10320-12694 GCF_001853355.1 Bactrocera latifrons | reverse complement strand
AGGAAAATTAAAAAAAAAAACGCAGGGTAGAAGAAAAATTAAATACCAAGAAATATACAAATGATTATTCTTTAACTGTCGCTTCTTTTGTCATAACTCTGTATTCATATGAAAGTCTTCGTGTGCGTTGAATCTGCTGAAATGAAGAACAAACTCCTTGCGTCCTGTGCAGCTACAATACTTGCATATTACATACGCGAGCAGCTCACGCTTTGCCATAGTGATTTTTATGTAAATTTTATTTTTATTGCAAAACTATTTCCGCACACGACTCTTGTGATGTTTTTAACAAAATGCGCTGTGCTGCGAGTAACTGCAGTTCAATATATTGTGATTGCAATGTTATTTTTTGAATTTCCTTTCTCCAAATTTTCTTTCCACMTCTTGGGCCTTAACCATCATAGTTGTTCACCTAAGCTTCAATAAAAAGGAAAATTTGCAACTCTCACCCACCTACACATTATATATCAGATCGTATCGTAGTAACTTTTAAATATATCTAAAGAGTGTTTAGCATTTTCTTGGTAGAATAAGAATGCAAATAGCGAGATAAAATTGTAGTAGCCAAAATGTGGAGGTTAAGACAGAATATCAAGAATTGGTAAGCCACCACAGAGCGACAAGAGCATTTACTTTGCTGTAATGTAAACAAAGAGTCTCATGCAGCTTCAGGTAGCAATGTGCTAGTTTTTGTAGTTTGAATAGCTTTTGTGACTATTACAGCTTACCTATATTCATATACAATGACTATGTGCATATGTTCTTATAAGTACCAAGTTCAGCGAAGCAAAAGGTAAGGAAAAGCTATATAGACTTTTTTCTTTCCTAGTTTTTTGTTATGTCTCTTCTTTGATGTTTTAGGGAGAGTGTTTAAGTTTAACAGTCTTCAATTAAAGCTATTTTCATTTACTTTTTAGCATTCCGAGATTCTAATATTCCTAAAAATACTTTTCTTCTATTTATATCTATAATTTTATTCTAATTTTATTCTTATCAGCACTCATAATACAAATTCGGATATATATTATATTCCATTCCGGTGAACGAGAGGATATCTACTATCATGTATCATAGGTATCACATCAGCAGAATACATCTCCTTTCACAAGATCAACTCATTTTGACCCCACAAACGGCAATACATTATATGACGTCACATCGAACGCATATGATGATATGATGATGGAATACTCGTATACATCATAAAGTTTGATAACACATATCGACTCAATTACTTCACCACTTATCACATCCCCTTACTTGGCAATATAATATCACATTGAAAAACACCTTATCGTTCGAAAAATCCTTGCATTGATATGAATCACATTGGCCTCTCCTAAAAACGTTCCACAAATACACATATACATACGTAAAGCAAGTTCTATTCTTTGGTGCTCGCTACATACCCTTAGAGTATAAGGATACTGTCGCTTGATAATTCTTATTAGGATTGAATGCCAACACATTTAAAAGCAACCAATATTGGAGAATGATAGGTATTCGCCATATCCTTGTTTTCTACTTTTGTTGTTGCAACATACCATTCATATGAATGTTACTACGCAACGAATGCCGAAGCTAATAATAATGGTATTGAAGTTAATATCAGAGAGTATGTTTAGTGAAGTACTTACAGGAGTGAAACGTAAAGGGGGAATAAAGAAATAGTAAAGTACATTACTAAGGCTAAGTGAATTAAATTCCAAAAAATGTACAAAAAATACTAAACCCGAAAAATATATTTTGAAAACTAACAAAGGAGCTGCGCTGACGATTCTTTTTTCATTGAGAATAAAAAGTTTACTAAGAAAGATATAATTTAAAAAGTAAGGATGGGATAACTAATCCCCCGGAAGTTGCTTAGTAGAACTCCTACCCATTGCCTAGTATTTCCCCTTTCTTCTTTTCTTGGAAAATATTTATTGAGTTTGGTATAGGGAAAATCGCTCTTATATCGTAGTTCTTTCGAATCCGTCGGCATAAATTGAAATAATATTCTCCTCTCGCACTAAATCTCTTCTACATTCACGTCTAGAGTATATTCTCAACTAAAAGTGTCTCCTAAAGTTAAACTATGAAAGGATATGGTCGGATGTATTGAGATTAGTTACGTACTATTTCAGAATTTCGCTATGTCCATAATTATGTCTGTTCAGTCAGTTTGAAACCAAAGCAAATATAATTTTAAATACATAAAACAAATTATCTATGTTGAAAAGCAAAATTTTGACTGAAGTCCATCTTAAAAGAAACAGAACTTTGCTACTGGCTTATCTTATATATAATATATAGGTTTTGGTTACAATGTTTTTATATGCCTCTTACACTTCAGCACGATAATAAGAAAACTTGTAAATAATGGCAAAAATGT
>NW_017535014.1:8256-9733 GCF_001853355.1 Bactrocera latifrons | reverse complement strand
GATCGTTTTACAACAATTTGTGGAAAAGTCTCACATTGCAAGAGTATGAGGGAAATGAATACATCTTACTTACGAGTCACGGGGTGTAGAGGAAGCAATGTGGGTGGATGTGTATCTCTTATTKAAAATGGTGTTTGAAATGGGTACCAACAAAAAGTTCTATTTCTCATTGGAATCGCAGGTTCTTGACATGAATAACCTTAGTTCTAAAGTATCCAGGCCTGCTATAATATTACATTGATTAACCAGTTGGCGCACTTCAAATAAAAAGTTAAGTTGCAACACAAAACATTCTTCTCTACCTGTACTCACTTTTGCGTACACCACTGCTACCGTTCTATATTTACATTCAGGCAGGCTAAATTGATATTATTTATTTATTTTTTTTTAAATCCGTATTATCATCTATCTCAAAGAATATTTCCTTCAATCCGTAAATCTTTTTGTATACTTTGAAATTCTCCTTAAGTTTTTGCATAAATTACTTAACCTCAAGAAGTGGAAAAGTAAATTTCGCGGATTGCGTCGTAACGCCTTTCTGCTCTTTGAAAAGTTCACACCAAATTTATAATTGACAGCTGGTTGCAATGTCTATCGATGGTGCTATCGGATTAAGTTTAATTTTTCCCAGCATTTCATTTTTTGACAACACTCGTTTTGGCTGCCAAAACAGCGTTTAAAGCAACAGTTTCGAGTAGAGTAATGACCAAAAAAAAAAAAATAATAATAATAATTTAGCAGTTCAAAATAACGTGAATAAGATTTCTACGTGGTCTCTTTGATTAAATTAATCCGTAGTTTTCAGAATGCTACAGCTCTATTTCTTCATCAACTAATGAAACTAATAAGCAATTATTACAATCGATTAAAGTAAATTTTCCAATCATTTGTTGAATAGATCATAGAAAATTCATTTGTGCCAATCTCGGAGGTGGCCGAACGCCTATTTGATAAACATCGATTATATGTATATCGACTGCAGCAATAAATGTCCTTATCAGTGTATTTACGTTCCCTGAATAGAAATATTTACACATTTTCAGTAGCTAATAATCATCACTATTAAGATTATGCATTTCATGGTAAGGCTTTAAAGTAGGAAAATCACAAAAGCAACGTTTCTAATTCTTCTATTCTACAACTCAAAGCAAGTTCTATTAATTGTTGGGTAAAAAATTTATATTTATATTCGTAACCACTGAGCGTTATATAATTAATCTTTACGGTATATGAACAATAATAAATCCCACAGAATTTCCAGGGTATTATCAAAGGATTCCAGTTACTGATTGCCTTCACAGAAACGGCAGGCTTCAGAACCACATTATCAAGCGGTCGCTAAAATCTGCTAAAAATTAAAGTGAAGTTAAAAAGGAGTTTATGAATAGACAAATGAGTGTCTTGCATGTGACATTTTTTAAATTGGTAGTACAGTAATAATTTAATAAAATATAGTAATCTTTTAATCAGCATTTTA
>NW_017535014.1:4395-8168 GCF_001853355.1 Bactrocera latifrons | reverse complement strand
TTTTTTTGTAAATTTCTTTCTTTACCTTTTTTGTTGCTTTTATGACATCATTGTAGTTGGCATACTTATGGTCAAATTTTTGATTTGCCTCATGAATACAAAAGGGCGGTACAAAACATCTTCTTACAGAAGGGGCGATGGCAATTAAACACAAAAGTTGGAAAAGAAACGTTGTCTGCAATTAAAATATTTTTGAAGTGTTGCAACTRAAACTTTATTAAATGTAACCGTTGTAACGACTGTAACCGGATGCACGGATGCAATTACTATTACTACCTTACAATGTTATTCGTTAGTTATGTTAATTATTAAAAGCTCGACAATGTTAGAAGCTACATTATGTTAAGTTTACATTTTTGATCATTTTAAATTCACCACAGTTTTACTCAATGTTTGAATACTTATAACTGTGATAATTTTATATTAACTTTGCTCAATTTGACTATTTAAGTAACTTACTCATTGTTTGAATGTGTTAACTGTAATCCTCATATTTCCCGTAACTCTATTTGGATATTTAAGTACCCTGTTAATTTGAATTCAGAGTCATTCGAACTGCGACCAATCAAGATTACGCATCTAAATTCTAAGCTGCGTTTTATATTTTTCTTTGGAAGCTACGATTAATATAACTTGGACACAAGTAGAGAGCATTGGCTCTTGTGGCTAGTTTTATTGATCAAAGTCGAGTAGAATCACCTTAGGGATTAACTACTTCCCTACACCGTTTATTTTTATGTCCTATACAGGGCATCTTAAGGTTACCATCGTCAGAGATTCTATAGAGTATGTACATATATACTTGTATATAACACACATAGATGATCAGCATGGAGAACTGGGTAGATTTAGCCGTGTCCTTCTGTCTCTCCGTCCAGCTCTTCCTGGGTTGGTCTATACGAATTTTTCATTTGACGAGATATCTTCACGAAATTTTCCATGAATTATGGCCTGAAAATACTCACCAACTTGCAAATAAATTGTTTAATCGAATCACTATATCATATAGTATCAAAATGAAGTTCTAGTAAGGAATCTTTTGCATTTGTGAAACCTATTATAGCATTGGCGGAACGAAAATTAAATTTTTTTGTTTGGTTTCCTCCTTTGGTTTCTTGAAATAACAAGATTTTGTGAAACTAAAATAAAAGTATTGAAATGCTGTTTGATAATACAAGAGATTCTAGTCGAGAAATTTCAACGGCATGACATCTGGTACAGAAATCAGTAATAGAATCACTCTTTCTACTGAGTCAAGAGGAAGAGCTAAGTTCGGGTGCAACCATGCATGTTATACTCTTGCAACTTGCAGGAGGATGGGGTCATGTGTAGAAGTTCACGCAAGTGTGGAAAGTTCTCTGATCGCCATTCACTTCGGAGTGGCCAGAAACGATTCTTTTACATATGACTCAAGCAGCTCACGACTTCCGGTCCTTGACCAAGAATCCTCTGGGTAGCCTAAGAACATCCGTTTGAAGGCGAGCTAAAGTGGGAAGGCGGAACATTCCCTGCATAGGGTTGTGCGCTGGCTTTGGGACTCGCCACGTAAAAAAACCAACCCAATGAAAACGCAACAACAGCCTCGGATGAGAGACCCCACTTTTGATGACAAACTCTTGCCCACAGGTGCTACTTCGGACTAAGTAGGCAATTGAGAAGCAAAGTCCTCTCTCGACAAACAAAAACCAAACTCTATGGACAAACTCCAACTTGGACGATGTAAACAACGGATGAGTCGACGTTGCGAGTTTTCGAGAGAAAAGTTCAGCGAAAGATTTATGGTCCTTTGCGCGTTGGCCACGGCGAATATCGCATTCGATGGAACGATGAGCTGTATAAGATATATGACGACATTGACATAGTTCAGCGAATTAAAAGACAGTGGCTACGTTGGCTAGGTCATGTTATCCGGATGGACGAAAACACTCCAGCTCTGAAAGTATTCGACGCAGTACCCACCGGGGGAAGCAGAGGAAGACCTCCACTCCATTGGAAGAACCAAGTGGAGAAGGAACTGTCTTCACTTGGAATATCTAATTGGCGCCACGTAGCGAAAAAAAGAAACGACTGACGCGCCGTTGTTAAGAAGAATAACTAGTTGAAGAGGAATAACTTGCAAGAATCAATGCCAGGGAAATACTTTAAGGTGTAAAATCAATTATATAGAGTAAAGTCAGCCGGATGTTTGAAAATCCTGATATTAGTTATACAATGGCTAGGCCAAGTTTTCGGAAAAATTATACACTGTTATGAATAAAAAACGCTTCCTTATTTAAATTGGTATAACTCACAATTGCCCGATATATTATATTAAGTACATGTTGACTAAAAGAGTATTGGTCTGATTCAAGCCATTTTGGGCATATAGACAAGCCATTGTAAGGAAAGAGTATCCCTTAATTTCAGTCATATATATCACTCATTGACCGACATTTTCAATCAAAAGTCAGCTTGAACAGCTTTTACTTAACTGGACTTAAAATTTTTTCGGTCATAAGTTGTCATATAGTAAAGTTAGTTGTTTCTTGATTTGTGTACTTTATCTGAAATAGGCCGCACTAAATAGGCCGCACCTGTACTGCAGCAGGATATGGAAATGATAAGAAAAACATTATTTACACCTTCCTGCATACTTACAGGCGCATCCTAGCAAACAGCGTGCTGGAAAAGACAAAAGTCAAGGATAAAAATCAAAAATTGAAAACTTAATTATATTATTATATAAATATATTATAAACTTAGCTTTTGAATTACTCTTTTAAGGTATTCAATTTTTTCAATTTCCGAATCTTGCATTATGTTCGCTCAGTATTTTGTAGCTTTGTTTTTGCCTACTATTGAGTAAATTAATACCTTTTCGTTCGAACATCTTTCATTTCCAAAAGCAATAAATAAATCTGAAAATTGTCATGGTAATAAATCAATTTAACAATTTATACTTACATATGTGTATGTGCGATATATTAGCAAGTGCGTTGTAGGTTATAATTTCTGCAATACATGAAGGTAAAATTTTTGTACAAGTTGATATGTTTAACAAATTTTTACAAAAATATCAAAAAGCAAGAAATATTTTACGACAGTAAAATAATTTATTTATATACTTGTAGTATGTAATTTACTCGTTTGTAATAATTTCCGTTATATAGTATAAAAGTAAGAGGTTTTGGAAATTGGGCTAAAATTTTGGTGCAGTCGAACAAAATTTTCTTCAGGACAATATGAAGTCGATGAGTTACATGCAAAAATTGACTGGTAGCATACACAAAACATTTTGCACGCAAATCCTGACGAACTTCTCCAACCACAGACCACACCGCACATATGTACACACTCAAAGATAAGCTGTTTGTGAAATGTTTCTACTGGCATACATACACAGGTAGCCTTCAACAGATGTATTTATGTATTTTTATCCTATTGGCGATTCACTTGTTTGACCGTAACATGCTTGCAGACACTGAAAGGGTATCACATAAGGAAATAGCCTCTCTGCTCGCCGATAGCAGCCACTTATATCAGTGAATGACGCCGTTTGCAGTCTGTTGGCCTTACTTCATGCTGTTGCCATTTGATTGAAAGCAGTTGTCAGATGTCGTGGTCGTAGTTTCAATGTCAGTGGAATGTTTGTAACGGAAGTGTTGTGGCGGATGTTGCAGTAAATGACGGTAACGTTTACATAGTTGGTGGATATGCAAAGTTGCCAAATATAGATGTGAAAGTGTAAAAACTTTCTTTCTAGTACAATGTGTAATGGTTTTTTTTTACCCTGA
>NW_017535014.1:2281-3995 GCF_001853355.1 Bactrocera latifrons | reverse complement strand
CTTGAAGTATGGGTTTTTTACCCAAAAAAGGTTTCAACGTAATCACTATGCTTAAGTCAGTTTTCTTTTTCCATGAATATACAGATAACATGGAGTTTTGTGAATTAAGCAATGKAATCTACAARTTKSAARAGCTTTRYTCTAGTRYAAGSTTTTTKGCTATAAARGTTTRATAAATTTTTGTTCATAAAAATGTTCCACTAAACGKTATATGCAGTTAAAGTTGTGCATCAAATAACTCATAAATTCTGAGTTRCTCATACGACATGGTGCGCTATGTGAATACATACCATTAGACGTGTAAATATAATAGCGTATAACTTTTAAAGAAATTATTTTATAAARGCAATAATAATTAGAATTTTTTGTAGTGCTAAAAACTCTATATTAAAATATCACTTTTTCAAAGTATTAGCAATGCACTTTGAAACTGTATTGCTAGAGTTAAAAAAATATATAAAAACTATGAAAAAAGAAAGATGACTTTGGCTTCGTTTAAATACAAAATAAAGGCATTGTTTACAAGTAAAAAGTGTATAAATATTAARTTAGAGTAGGGAGACATATGTACAACTGAAGAAGGATTGTTCATCCCCCAATAATTTGTAGGAATATCTTAATTTTAAGTCACATCCAAATGGTTGTTGATRCTTACCTTGTGATAGCCACATAATAAGTGTCTTTACAATACTTATATCATAATAATAGAGTATCGACTCATCGGACGGGTTAATATTTTTCACGATATTTTCTTTGGCACATAAACGGAAAAAGTATTATTAAATATTGTAGCAACAAATGGACTTTTCGCTTTACTTCGGGAACAACTACCAACAGAATGACAAAAAGTATACGTATATGTATGTATTTTATATTATATACATATATATATACATGTATATATAAAGCACGAACTTGGATGTGTCATTAATTGCGTTGGCATGGCAAGCAAAATCGGCGACTTTTCACGTCGCTTTCGAACGTTAGCTCGTTAAATTTTCACGCCGTTATGAAATTTCAATTGCCGTATTGGTATTGTTTTTTCTGGAGMTGGGYTGCCACATGCTTGAGTTGAAGGTAAATTGAGCAAGGACGTAACGACCGACCTTCCAACCATCAATTTGGCATGGTATAGGTCAGACGTTTCACAGTTTTACTGGCAGGSTGGCTGGCTGATTGCTGCCTCGTAGTTAAAAGAGCCGAATGGAGCTTTTTTCTCTGCACTGCACACCTTGCTTGAAATTATTTTTTCTCCTTTTCTATTGTATTGCAACTGCTTGAGCAGTGTTAAATAGTTTCTGTGAATTCTCTTTGATGGCAAATATTTTGTTATTTTTTGTTTCTAGATAAATATGCTTCTTATTTAATTAACTGTTTAGGAGAGCGAAAAAATAAATATTTGCATTTCATGAAACCCAATTTCCTTATGATGTGAAACTTAAAAGCTTATAAGTCCATAGCTCTCTTTATTATAGTGAGAATTCGAAAGGTTATCATAATAGTTATCAAAAAAGTCTTGCGGTATTTTTATTGAATTTTCCATTGTTCATAAAATTGGTTACAATAATGGGATTCAAGTTAAATATGCGCCGTTTTGTTCGATGACGCGTTCCCAACGAGAAGACATTTACATAATGCCCTTCTCATAGAAGCTCGCTTCCCTATTGGCAAAAAACTCGGAGAGCCAATTTTCACAGGACTCTCTTGTGGCCAA
>NW_017535014.1:0-1880 GCF_001853355.1 Bactrocera latifrons | reverse complement strand
TCGATACGGTCAAAGATGTTTTTTTGCGTCAATTCGTGTGGCACCSATACATCGAGCTTCTTAGTGACTCCAAGCTTCTTCAAATGGTTTATAACGGTTTGATGACTCATGCCCAGCTCTTGACCGATGCTACGGCTGCTACTATGGCGGTCATTTCGMCCAATTCAGCGATTTTATCGCAATTYTCGACGRCAGGCCTTCACGCACTCTTTCTCTAAAGTTTTTACCCACAGGTTTCATATCTTAATTAAATACTTAGTTATGACACTTTAAAAGTTTTCGGTTAATGACGTTTTGAGGGTGTGGCAGTGCCTTGTTTATATAGAAGTAGTTTAATTTATGTTTAAGAGATATTAGATATGCACACTGTGCTATGTATATTATAAAATTGTACGCGTTTTACTATACTGMAAATAACTAAACCAATACTTTCTCTTACAATCGTAYGAACTTCATTAGATTAGTYGGTCAGCAGTACTGCATTTCGGTTACTACAAAGAAGTCAATAGGCACCTGGGCATCAGAGTTTGTGCTAAATATTTTCATATAACGTTAGATTTGTGGGTGAGATTTTTTATATTATCTTTGGCAGTAATTTATAGACTATACGTCTGCTGGCGCTGAAACGTTTTGAATCAAAAAAGCATTTGATATTAAATAAATTTATTTATGCTTTYAATGTCTCATTGGCTTTAAAACAGGATTTTTACTGGAGCAAATTACATCTTCTTTGTTGTTGGTTATTATATACACTCATAGCCAAACCTTACCACCCAAAATTTTCAAGTATTGTGCGTATAATATTTGACTGCATTTTATGGCGGAACTATTTATGACATATAACTTTTTTTTATCTAGAAATAAGTTAATGACATTAATCAAAACCCATTAAAAATTAAAAACAAAAGACATTCAGCTATCGACAAAAAAGTTAGTGACCTTTACAAAATGCGCTCGAAATGTAAGAGACTGACATGCGGTTAAAAAATAATTTTTTTTATTGAAACACGAAGTTTAGTAGGTGTATAACTTTTAAATCAGCCCCTTTTGTATAAGCACAGCAAAGCTAGTTTGTGTTTTAATCTTTAAATGTGATAAATCAAAAACTCTAATTATAATTAGATAATATAATTTAGGATACTTATGCTTAATAAAAACATTCAAAAAACAAAATTGAAAAAAATAACGAACGAACGAAAAAGTCTAAAAAAAATTTAAGAAAGTACAGTGGTAAGGTTTGCGTGGCCACGAGTTCAGATAATTTTAAATAATTAACAATTTGGCTGAAACTTTTAACAAATAAAAACGACTCCTGTAAAACGAAAACTAAGCTTTATGCAGTCCACTTATTCGTTGGTAAAGAGTTAAATTTTTCTTCTGCTTGTATGATTCTAACTTAGCTTCTAACTTAGCGCAGCTAAGAAAATTTTCTAAGATAATTTTTCTTCCACAAATTCATTTGTATCTGGGTCATAACTACCACTGCTTTTATTTACTAATCTACTTAACTATAAATCATTTAGTCTATCAACGCCTCCCACTTTTTGAAATTAATGGCAAATGTGTTTTGCGTGAAATTTAATAATCTGCGAAGAACATGCTATCTACAATCTGCTTCGCATGCTCAAACAGATACATTATTTACTTGACATATGGTGAAGCACAAATAATCGAATAAATCATCCGTTGAAGTCAAACTGAATGGTTGATAAAACAACAATAACAAGCAGTAGGTTCATTATCTATATACTAATCACGTGACGAAAGTACTGGAGAAACGCTATAATTTATTAATGGATGTAAGTAGAGATGGGCATGGCTACTAACGGCGTCGTTCTCATCAACTCGGTTTAGTTTTGGAAGATCCGACATTTTTGAAC
>NW_017535013.1:0-19169 GCF_001853355.1 Bactrocera latifrons | reverse complement strand
AACCATTCCGCCGTATATGTCACGATTTCAATTCTCATTCCAGCACATTTGATCTAACAGATTCACTCTTTACCACTAAAAAAATTATTTTATCTCCTCTTAACAAGTAATATTTAAAAATTATAAACTTTAATCTAATTCTTAGTTTTGGCTGTTGAAATTTTTGTTTCTGTAGCTGAGCAGCTTAAGATCGCAACGCTTAAAACTCCCTTGCCTATTATGACTCGGCTAATTCCGCTCGTTCGCGAATTGCACCCCTCGCGTCGGTTGGGCGGGAGGAGGGTAATCGTTGGGTATTATTATTAAACAATGTAGGAAAAACAACATGTTGATCAGATGATATGTCATAATTAACTATTACTCTTTAGGTACATGGTCTCTCAACACTAAATTGTTTGCGACCTACTGCCCTGCCTCAACTTCAAGTTGCAGACCTGCTTAACAATTATGTGAATGTAAGCGTTATTATTTGCTTCGAAGTCAGATATCACAATTCTCATACACATTTTATTAATCATATTTTCATAAGTTCTAATTCTAACACATTTCATCATCTGACTGAATATATTTGTAGGACTATAAAAACTCTTCGAAAATAGCATCTGCCTAAGGGTAATAAACAAGAGCAAATACTCAATAGAATCCCTTTACACACGTACATAGGAAAATATATTACATACGTTAAGCACACATATTACAAAAAAACACAAAAATATCGCCATAAGAAAAAAACGAGACCAAAGTAACAAGCATAAGGCAACGACAACAACAAACTTTCATGTGAACAAGATAATACCATGTGCTAGGTTCGCCTGTCAAAACACCTCAAACTCACTCCCACAGCATAGTCTGCGTCAACAATGAATGGTCAACAATTTTTGAGAGAATGGAGCAAAGAAAATAACAAAAAAACCGAAGTGAACGGCTGCAACGAAGGGGTAATACCCTTCGCAGGTGCATTTTGTATAGCATAAGAGGGTATATACAGATATTTATATTTATTATGATGGGTCTATTTAAATGACAGCAATAAGCTCCAATCAGAACAACTTCTCCAAGCTTGTAATGTTGCTTTGAACAATATGAAATTTCATAGAGATATGCTGACAAAATAAAAAATTTTTCTAACAAGAACTTGATTTCTGTCGGTCAACTTGTACGGAATTTAATGCTATACCGTTCCGACATAAGCGGTTGCAAGAAAAGAGCAGAAACTGAAAGAATAGTTCTAGTTCTAGTTCACACAGACAGACGGATAAAATCGACTATGTTGCCTCAGCTTCATGTCATGCTGGTGATTTATATATGTTTATAGCTATTGTTGTTCTCATCTTTTTTTTAATGGTCTACATACCATTGTAAATCTGGTTAGGGCGTTACATTGTTTCGAACTCGATTTTCTTTTAAAAATCATAGAGTTTTAAAAATTTATATATAACATATTATTGAAAATTTAATCTTGCGTGATGAATTTTTAACATTTCGCTGCTATATTTTATTCTGATACATCATAATTCCGTTAGTCAATAATATATAAATAAACCAAATGAGCAGAGTCTGCATAGAAAACAAACGAAGATTGAGAATGGATCACTAGTGGAGGTGCTCGCGGGAGAGAGTTACTAATTTTGTTTTCATGATACAATTTATTTAAGTATATAACTTCTTGGTTTATTTTATTTGAGAGTTACAAAACTAAAAGAAACTTCGGGTAACATATGTAGAAGGGAGTCAATTTTAAATAATTCAACATTAAAATACAACACAGTACCGTCCTCTAATAACTGTTTTTCTAACTTGTACAGGAAAATAATTTTATATACTTTTTCAGCAAACTGACTTGCCCATTTAATGAGTCTCCAAGGTATTTAGGTATTTCACGAGCCGAAAAGCGAGCACTGTCAACTTCCTGCGTTGCGTTATAGAGGTATGTATATGTCGTTGCGCTATTAAAATGTGCCTCTTTAATAAATACAGCATATACAGCAGTAGCTTTTTGTGTCAAAAAAACTCACTTGCAGATAAATGAAAAAAGTCGTAGTAAATGGAGCTGCAAAGGCACACTCATTTCGTTGACCAATGAGTCACCTCAAAAGTGAAAAAAAAACAACAAAAATATTTGCTTATCTTAATGTTTTACTTGTTCCGGCGAAGCGACCACTTCCTCGTTATAAGCACATCCTTACATACGATTGTGTGCTGGAATCTCTTTCACAGAACGGTATCTACTACACCAACATGCTACTACTACACCATGCTGCCACCCTCACTTGCACACATATATGCGGTTGAGTGGATGCATGCGGTTTGCAGACTTATTCGCTGACCAAACATATGCTTGAAGCTCGCGCCTTAACACACATACACACACTGCATGCTGCTGACGTTACGCTAAAAGCGCCATTTTCACTTCAACTTCTCGCCACGAAACCGATGCAACCTCAACTTTGCACGCTTTCCTCGCCATTTAAATGATTGTGAGCGCACACACTAATACTATAATGCAGGATAATATACATGTATTTTCGTTCATTTCCTTTTACACAGTTGTTGCTATTGCAGCTATTAGTCGCCAAAAATGTCAGAGGTCAGCTGACTGTGCTTAAAAAAATTAAACTGCCCGCAACAGCTCAACACTTCTAGCTTTTCTGCTTTTATTTGGTTATAACCATCATTTTCCCCCTCTTCACGCCTGTCGCAACAGTACGATAAAGTAATTAATTTTTTCTTTCACGCTCTGTGCTTTTGGCGACTGCGGTTTTTCGACGCGTGAGTGTCAATAGGTTCTCAGCGGGTAATATGTTCTCTACTCCAATTAAAAAGTTGCATGTTCGAATTCTGGCCCCGATTGAATTATCTAGATTACTCTCATGAGTGTTGCGGTTCAATAAGAAATAAAAGCTATTAGAACTTAGAAGATATATTAATAAAAATAATTATATAGTAGCACACATATAAAATTGGCTTTATTTAAATTGAAATTTTCAGAATATTATGTCGTAGAATATAATTAACAGTTTCTGTTTAGGCTTTTGAAATCGTATCAAATACCGCCCAAATCTCCATCAAATATTTTTCTCTTTTTCAGATATGTTAAAAAAAAATGGTTTCCAATATTTGCTAAATAATAAATAACATAGAAGGCTAGAATAATACATTTTACTATAGTTAAAATGATTTTAATAAGAAATAACTCTTTAGTATATTCGCGTAGTAACACACAGAGTCTTCAGTCGATAAAATTGTACAGACCAGTTGGAATCTTTTTTTTTTTAGGTTAAGAGGGTTTTACTGGTAAAGTGGTTTATCCTTTAAAAATCCTCTTGATGTAATTAGTTTTCATCCAAAGTATTAATTGTCAAACAAATACTTCAAACGTAAGCATTTCTGTTTCAGACAGTAGTAATACTTATGTATATATCCCAAAGATGACATTTAGAGTTTACAGGTGGTCCGAGGGAGGTGCCGGAGCCAAAATCATCACAGAAATCGTTTTTGCACAGCCAAATACAAAAAACAAGAATCCGCTTACAATTATTACTAGTGTTGCTCCCCACCCAAATGCAAATTCTCCAAGAAGGTTAAACTTGTCTCGTATGTAAACAATTTCAGTTTGGTGTATGTTAATGCGCCAGAAAAGTAAGTCAGCATTGTTCAAGTTACTCAATGGCTGTTTTGGGATTTCATTAAAGTTTTTTCTTACATAAACCACTTGAGTATCCGGCTATTTAATTTAATTTTCCAATACTGTTTTAATCATAGCTCATTTCATATAATTAATTTACCTAACTTCCCACATAATTGCATCACGATCCCAGGATCCCAAAATTAGTCAATTATAATAAAAAAATTTGTCTGAAAAGAAATTCAATTTTCCCAAATGAGCTGAGTTGCTTACTGAATAACATCTACATACACATTAACTTAGCTACAAGCTGACACCATTAGGCTTATCGTGTGCCTGTGTGCGCGTCATCTCTCACGTATTACTTAAGCAAATTGAAGAATGAAACAGAGCTTGAAAAATATTCGGTGAAAGATAAGAAAAACGGCAGTTACATATTTGAGACTAGGTTATGAAACAATATTTCTAGATACTGCTTTCACTTACATACATCAACGCTTGCTTAATCCTTTCAGCCTGCATTTTTAAATTGTTCTATACATATTTATACTCACCTAAAACTAATCAACGTAGATGTGTACATATAGATAAATCACTGTAGGCAAAAAATAATAAGACTTTCAATTTAAACTTAATGCGAAAACTAATTCGACGAAATATTTTTTTCTTGTTTGGTATCACTGTCAGGAGCATCTATGACAAATGTCACATCAAACTAATCATTAGTGCTTAATAAACGCTTGTCTTTCCGAAGTGCATAGCCTGATTAGCACTTAGCTATTCAATGAACTCAAACTTCCGCTCCGGAGAAACCGTTTTGAGTCAGTTGAAGGTATTAAACGTAAATCGCTACGGAAATTGAAGGTCATTTGAACGAAATAATTGGTTTTTACGAATGTTTACGAGGGTTGAAAAAAAAAACGACGGCATATGTGTATTGGATTCGCTTCAATTACTTTGAGGAGGACGACATAGATTTAGAAGAATAAATTAAGAATTTTTAAGTTATGAACAAAGTGTTACTATTTTTTGTTCATGGTATAAGTATATAAATGGTAAGTAAGATGATGAAACGTATTGAAAGCCGGATGAGTGCTCCTCCCTCCATATATCTGTGCAAGAGATGACTTGATTGAAAATTGATGATTGATCACAATGGAGATGCTACGGCCACAAATTTCTATTAAGCTAAAACTCATAAAAAGCTATCGAAATTAAACTCCTTTTAATAGATTTAAAGTGCATATCTCATAAACTCTCATTCTATACAATACAAAATTACAGAGAAAAACTCCTTTAAATAATCTTCAAACAATGCTAAAATCAGGAAAGTCGTTTAGTAATCACAACTATACCCCATACAACGGCCTTTTTAAATCATATAATTGAATTAGGCATTAGAGATGCCGAAAATATGGTGCTTGGCTTTAGCTCGCATAACAATTACTACAATATGTTTATTTATTTTAAGCAGACTCTATGCCTAATATTTCAATGTGTGATCGAAAGCGCGGAAACATGTTTTCTAGTACACCTAAGTAATGACAGATCTTCCCGTAGCCCCAAAGAAATTTTGAACTCTTTGCATTAGTCAAAATATAAGAAACGGAATAAAGGTAACGCGTTTTAGTAAATGTAATGAGGTTGAACGCTAAATATCCTTAATATAATTATTTCTGATTCACGAGTTGCTCATTTCTTGACATAGCCATTATCTTAAATACATATATCCTCCTTTAGGTTGAGTTCACATCAAATATTTTTCACTTCGTTAAACTATGTTGATATTATTATAAATATTTCAGACACGAAGAAATATATGGTTATAATGAAATAATGGCTTATAATAAGATAACAAATCTTTTATTCTTTAAGTTTTTATGGAAAAACTGCTTTCTCGAATTAAAGATAACCTTTTTTAGATACATTATACAAAATTTTGATAGTTTTGCAGGGGAAAATGGATTAGATAAATATTTTTTGTACAGAAGATATATATTTTATATTTTAAAAAAAGTCGTTAAATCAAAATTCTGCTCACAAACTTTTCTTTTCGCTGGAAAAGCGCCCTTAGCTTACCATATATCGAAATAAGATTTACATTACTACACACAAACAAATACACGTAAAGCATATATTTCTTGTTTGCTCCTTCTTTGCCCCATTGCTTTGACTTTCTTTCACCTATTCACTACTTTGTAGGGCAAAATTAAAGCAGGAAAAACTAAATGTAATGTTTGCTGTGAAATATTCAATGATGTGAGCATACCATACATAAATACTTATCTAAGCTTGTTCAAAAGAAACTTTGAGATATACTATATATGCCCGTATAATTTGCACTGCAGATATTGAATAATTTTCATTTTCCTACCAGTGTTTTAAGGCGACTTTCAGAAAATGTATTTCTAAAAACATTGCAAAGAAGTAAACAAATTCGATGAGACTCTAACGAAGTTCAATTTTTGACATTTAGCTAGCTTCCTAAAAAAGTATGTCTTCAAATTAGTTGTTTGCGTTTAAAACCAAAATAAAACAATAACGTTTTGAGGCTACCCAAATGTCTCAAAATTTTGAGTTTTCGATGTGGTAATTTTACTAAATAGTGCTCTAAATGCAATAAAAAAGTAAAAAATCAACTTTATACTTTATTCCTCAGTCTCGGTTTACCGCATGTCTGCAAAACTTATTCTTAAACTATGTATTTCCTTTTTTACATTTTCGTCCAAAGATATATTTTTTGTTTCCAATATTTTGATAATTTGTATAAGGTATACACATCAGATTAATATCAATAAGCTTAATAATAATTAATATTGCTGAGTCTATCAAAAATCCTTTTAAAATGTTTAAGGTTTATTTTCCTTAACAACACATTTCAGCCTAAAACTATACTATATATTTTCGAAAATCTTGAAATTGTTAAATGTTTCGGTGCAGTAGAATTAAATGTGTATTTAATGTAAGATGTAACAAATCAAGGATCTACGTTGACGCCTCTATTAAAGAGGTTATGATCCAAATAAAACACCTTTTTAGACTTCTGTTTAGTGATATATAGAAGTATTCCTATAATTGTTGCGGACAAGAGTACTTGTACGCTTTTACGGTCGTTAAATTTGATTTTGACTATAATTTTTTCAATTATTATCTCGACACTTCATTCTGTTTTTAGCATTGATGTTAATACTTGAAGATTCGCAAATTGAGCGAAATCATATCTATAACCTAAGGACTCCAATATTAGCAGCAATAACAGCTTAAGGACTGCTCTTGCCATACACGAGTATATGAAGATTAAGCCAACTGTGTCAAGAAAAGTTTAGTATTGCTACACATAAATGTATATGAAAATTATAGTATTTGCCAATAATGTGACTGTATAGGAAACCGCAAAAAGAAATTCGTATTTTACAAACATGGTTTTCTGGATTTTCGAATTTTAGTGTTTTTCTGTGGTCAAGAGCTGTAAGCGCACGTAAGCATAACACAAGGAAACACACACAAATAAACTTACCTAACTAAATGTATGCGCTTAAACTGAATACTGATATAAATGTATATATATAAGTAGTAATATGTAAGGGAGGATGGAGTCATGTGTAGAAGTTCACGCAAGTGAGGAAAGTTCTCTAAACGCCATTCACTTGGGAGTGGCCAGAAACGATCCTTTTACATATGACTCAAGCAGCTCACGACTTCGGGTCTTTGACCAAGAATCCTCTGGGCAGCCTAACAACCTCCGTTTGAAGGCGAGCTAAAGTCAGAATGCGAAATATTCCCTCGTAAAAAAAACTAGCCCCAATGAAAGGAAACAATAAGCTTCGGATGAATGTCCCCCCTCTTGATGACGACCATGGCAAACGAATTAAGGATTAGGATTTGAGGGCATGCTCCTGGAATGTCCGGTCCCTTAATTGGGAAGGTGCCGCTGGCCAGCTGGTTGATGTCCTCGTGAAAATAAAGGCAGACATCACCGCCGTTCAAGAAATGCGATGGGCGGGACAAGAACAGAGACGAGTAGGTCCTTGTGGCATTTACTATAGTGGCCATATAAAGGAGCGCAAGTTTATTGTAGGATTCGTGGTGGGCGAAAGACTCCTTCGCCGAGTACTATCATTCACTTCGGTAATGAACGTCTAGCCGCAATCCGCATCAAAGCGAGGTTCTTCAATATATCGCTTATTTGCGCCCACGCCCCGACGGAAAAGAAGGACGATGTGAACAAAGATGCCTTTTATGAGTGTTTGGAATGTACTTATGAGAGCTGTCTCACCACGATATCAAAATCGTGCTAGACGACTTTAACGCCAGGGTGGGCAAAGAAGGTATCTTTGGCACTACGGTCGGTAAATTATTATTCCCCGAGGAAACATCGCCAAATGGGTTGAGGCTGATCGACTTCGGCGGTGCCCGAAATATGGTTATCTGTAGTACTAGATTCCAGCATAAGAAGACACATCAAGCTACCTGGCTGTCTCCGGATCGAAAAACCACCAACGAGATCGATCATGTTGTGATAGACGGAAGACACATCTTCAGTGTTTCAGATGTGCGTGCGCTCCGAGGTCCTAACATCGACTAGGACCACTATCTTGTTGCAGCCAAGATTCGCGCCCGCCTCTGCGCAACAAAAAATGCACGCCATCAATCACAAGGAAGATTCGACGTCGAGAAGCTGCAATCACAAAAGGCAGCCGAACGATTTTCTACTCGGCTTGCACTCCTGCTCTGTGAGAGCACTCGTCAACAACTCGGTATAAGGGAACTGTAGGACGACATTTCAAACTCCTTACGTACAGCTGCAACCAACACCATTGGTTTTCGGAAAGTGCAAAAGAACAGCTGGTACGACGAGGAGTGCCGTGTCACAGCGGAGAGAAAACAGGCTGCCTACCTCGCTACGGTATGATCGACCACAACACGTGCGGGATGGGATAGATACCGAGAGTTGAAGAGGAAAGCTAGATGTATTTGCAGACAGAAAAAGAAAGAGGCCGAGATGCGTCCGTACGAAGAGCTTGATAAGCTGGCCGACAGGGGTAATGCTCGAAAATTCTAGGAAAAAATGCGCCGGCTTACAGAAGGTTTCAAGACCGGAGCATACTCTTGTAGAACACCCAAAGGTTATCTAGTCACCGATGCCCAGATAATACTTAAATTATGGAGGGAAAACTTCTCCAGCCCGCTGAATGGCAGTGAACGCACAACGTTAGGAGAAGGCGAACCCAATTCCCCAATCGGGGACGATGGAGCAGACGTTCCATTGCCCGACCAGGAAGAAGTTCGAATAGCAATTACCCGCCTGACGAACAACAAAGCGGCGGGAGCCGATGGATTGCCGGCCCAGCTATTCAAACACCAGCTTCTTTGTAAAATATGGTCGGATGAAATCATGCCCAACGATTATAATTTAAGTGTGCTATTCCCAGTCCATAAAAAAGGAGACCCCACAACTACCGTGGGATAAGCCTCCTCAGCATGCTCCGGTCTTGAAACCCTTTGCAAACCGCGGATTTTTTCGTAGAATTTTCGAGCATTACCCCTGTCGACCAGGTTATCAAGCTCTTCGTACGGACGCATCTCGGCCTCTTTCTTTTTCTGTCTGCAAATACATCTAGCTTTCCTCTTCAACTCTCGGTATCTATCCCACCCCGCACGTGTTTTGGTCTATCGTAACGTTGCGAGGTAGACAATCTGTTTCTTTCTGCCGCAACACGAACACCTGGTCGGCAATCTTCGCTGTTCTTTAGAAATTTTCGAAAACCAATGGTTTTGGTTGCAGATATACGTAAGGAGTTTGAAACGCCGTCTTACTGTTCCCTTATACCGAGTTGTTGACCAGTGCTCTCAGAGAACAGAAGTGTAGCCGAGAAGAAAATCGTTCGGCTCTCTGTTGATCTTCTCGCCGTCGAACCTTCCTTGTGTTTCTTGATGTTCGCTTTTAGTTGCACAGAGGCGGGTGCGAAACTTGGCTTCAACAAGATAGTGGTCCGAGTCGATGTTAGGACCTCAGGGTGTACGCACGTCTAGAACACTGGAGACGTGTCTTCCGTCTATCATAACATGATCGATCTCGTTGGTGGCTTTTCGACCCGGTGACAGCCAGGTAGCTTGATGTATTTTCTTGTGCTGGAAACTAGTACTAGAGAAAACCATATTTCAGGCCCCGGCGAAGTCGATCAGCCTCAACCCATTAGGGGATGTTTCGTCGTGGTGGCTAAATTTTCTGACCGTAGTTCCGAAGATACCTTCTTTGTCCACCCTGGCGTTAAAGTCGCCAAGCATGGTTTTGACATCGTGGCGGGGCAGCTCTCATAAGTGCGCTCCAAGTGCTCATAGAAGGCATCTTTGGTCACATCGTCTCTTCCGTCGGGGCGTGGGCGCAAATCAGCGATATGTTGAAGAACCTCTCTTTGATGCGGATTGTTACTAGACGTTCATTCACCGGAGTCTTTCTCCGGTACGGAGTCTTTCAAAAGACCCCCTTTTTGCCGAGGCTGATTGTTAATTTTCATTGCGGGTGTTTTTTACGAATCGGGTCCCAAACCCTGCGCACAACCCTATGTAGGGGATGTTTCGCCTTCTCACTTTAGCTCTCTTTCAATCAGATATTCTTAGGCTACCCATAGGATACTTGTTAAAAGACCGGAAGTCGTGAGCTGCTTGAGCCATATGTCAAAGAATGGTTTCTGGCCACACCCAAGGGAATGGCGATCAGAGAACTTTCATCACTTGCGTGAACTTCTACATATGATTCCATCCTCCTCCTTAGAGTGTCTACGGCCAGGTAGATTAAAATTACCAATAAACTCGAGATTATGGCGTAAAAGCAGTGTGAGTGATGGATAGTTCTATATTTTCCTAGTGTTTATACAAAATTAATGCCAACATAAGTACTGTCTGTGTTAGTGAACAGTTGTTGAAGCCAAAAATGGTCAACAGCTGAAGTTTGTAGCGGATTGTTGCATGTTGATGGGTTTACACTGTTGAAAACATAATTTTTGTGCGAAAATGGATATTCTCATATCCGTACAAACATAGAATAAATAAACTTTTTCCATTTTACGGCTATAGCTTACGACAATCCGCTCGTTTTACAACTTACATAAACAAATAGCGGGAGAACTCAAATATGCAGGCAAATAAATGCTATATGCTTATATGGACGAGCCGCATTTTGCAATATTTACTCAAGTTGCAACGTTTGCACGGTTTTTAAGGCTTTGTGATACATAGAGGGTACGTACGTATATATATTTTTTCATATTTCGGTTTATTTTTTATATTTACTTACCTTTTTCAATATATATACATCAAAATATTTTTTTCGCATTTCTGCAGAATTTGCAAACAGTTCGTTAATATCTGAATTGCATTCTGGGATATTTCCAACGTTCCGCATTAATTGCATTTGCACCATCCCTGCACTAACACATACCTATATTTATACATTTAAATACATGTGTACATATTTTAATTGACGTCACTCAGTGTCAGCATGTTTGCTGCTTATTTGCAACGGCCTCTCCACCAGCTGTGACAGTAATGCAGTTAGCGCAATGCATGCAAAAATTAAAACAAAAACTATAGTGCAATAAAAAAAAAAATGCTCCATCGGCCAGTGGCTAATTCGCTTAGCGCTTCGCTAACAGTATTGCAGTGCTCCTGCTGCTATTGCTGGTCGCTGACGTCCTGTGCTGGCTTTACTATGCACCTAACTACAACTAGCTTACCAACTAAGCAATGCAGCCGCTCCTTTCCACTCTCTCCGTTCGACCAAGTGCATTCTTAGCAACGTTGGATTTTCCACTGCCGTTTATTTTCGCGAAAAGTATGAGTGTTGCCATTAGTGAAGGTTGACGGCGGTGGCGCGAGTTACATAACTATATAAGTATGTAAGTATGAGGTACATATGTACATTTTAGCTTGCATAGCTGCGGCCAAAAATGCCAACAATCAATTTGCATAATATACAACTAAAATATATCCTTATATTATGTAGTAATTTTTCACCTAGAAGCAAGTCCATTTGTTGTTGATGTTTCATAGTGTTCATATAGGGATTTAGTGATAATTTATATAATCTCGTAAACAATATACATATATGTAAACGAAGTTATGCAAAACTACTTCCAACACCCACATAAAGTGTGTATGAAAACCGGGTTTTATTAAAGTCTTTAGTGAGATATTCAAGCTGAAAGAGTATTAGGAGACGCAGATTGCCCTTGGCTATGTTAATAATACTGAGTTTATGAATCGTGACTTTTTGTTCAAGCTTTGACGAGAAAAATAAAAATTGACTTCATATTTTTCACTTTCTACTTTTGACTGTGTTAAATTTCTTCTCGAACAAATATATTTACATAACATGAGCAGATAAGTAGGCGAAAGAAACTAGTACAAAGCTATTAAGAGGTGGTATCAAATTTTGTTGAAAAATAACCTGGAAAAATTCTGAAGTTCAAACTAGAAAACTCGAGATTATGGCACAGTGTAAGCATGCATACTTTCAACTTGAATAATATTATGGTTCAGGGTAGACTCGATGGCTACTAAAGGGTCGCACTCGAAAAGCTATATGCAGCCTCTGTGAAGCTATAAAATTTTAACTTCTGCATTAGAGAAATGCAAATTCGTTTAGGCGTTTACCATGATTTCTATTCAACTAGCTTTTCAAGATGCCTAAAAGCACTTGGAAGCCCACAGTGCTTAATATCGTAAACACGGGTTAGTCAAGAAGGGAGTGTAGAGCTGTTTCCACACCGAATTCTTTCATACACTTTCAACAGCTGGCATCCGGAGGTATTCTTAACCCTCTTCTTTCTCATCACATCATTCGTAGTGAAATTAGGTAAAAGAAATAACATTAATTCATTTAACAACAATTCGACAAACAATTCGTTATGGTCGATAGACGGTACGCCCGCTGCTTCCTAGCCGATATTGCTTTTCTTGTGCAGCTCGTAGAGCAAAAAAAAAAAAAATTAGCAACATACTACTATGAGCTAAAAATAGTAACCCGTTGTTCATTATTTTAAAATTCTTAATTTATTTTTCAATATCTACAGTCGTCCCCCTCAAAGTAACCCCTTTAGCTCCAATACACTTGTTAAAATTCGGAATACTCTTCAATGCGCCTAGTGATTCACGTTTAATGTCTACAATTGACTCAAAATGATTKCCCCAGAGCGGTGGTTTAAGTTTTTCAAATAACCAGAAATCAAGTTAACACGGTGATACTATATGGTTTAAAATTTAGTGAAAAACTCACGAATAATCAATGAAGTATGCGATCTATTATCGTTGTGCAAAACCAAAAATTCCATAATTCCGTCCTGTTTTTACGGATAACTTCGAGCAAACAACTGGTACGCTCAAACAGCATTTCTTGTTGACTGCTTGGTGGATTGGATGGAACGGGATGTGCCACACACCGCAATAATCGAATAAAATTGTCATCATAATTTTGATTTTTGATCTGCTTTGACGTAGTTTTTTCGACATCGACTCACCTTCGCTACGATATTCGGCCGATAGATCGTTTGTCTCTGGGTCGTATGCATAGACTCAAGACTCATCGCTAGTAATAATAATTTATTTTATTTTATATTTTATAAAAGTTTACATAATAATAAAATTATTACATAAACTATAGATAACGCAGCGCTAGCGTCGGAGGCTTTCGGCTGGCATGTTGACTAGGGCGGTATCAAATGCGTCGGAGTAGGTCGGTATCTCTGAGGAAATTATATATCATGCTAATATTATTGTCCATCGGGTTTTTTAACAGCTGTGTAGGGTTAATACCATTGAAATAGTGTAKTCTTTGGGCATCAAGTTTCGGGCAGCAATCCAAGAGGTGGTTAACGCTGAGTGAAAAGTTGCAGAACGGGCAGAGACTAGGAGTAACGTCTTGAAGCAAATGAGAGGTTGTAATAATCGTGTGGCCAAGCCGAAGACGGGTGTATGGAGTTGTGTAGTTTGTCGGCACGGTCGGAGAGAAGCAGGGTTTTGTACGACTGGGATTGATTGAGGAGTAGTGATGGCTATATCGGCTCCACTCGGATAGACATTTTTTTTGTCTCTCATTATTTATATTCCAATAGATATCCCTTTAAAAAAAAACGTTGGAAGTTATGGTAGGTGTAACAACCATATCTTTAGCGACCTTATCGGCAATCGTTTTGCCCTTTATCTCTGCGTGACCGGGGACTCACATGATTTTGATATTCTGGGGGTGTGAAATAAGGATGTCTCGAATGTTTTCAATAACGGGGTTGGTTTGGTTACATCCCTTAATAGCTTGAAAACATGACATACTCTCGGAGCAAATTATAAATTTTCCTTTATTTCGTACGGAATAAAGCATCGCCTTGAATATTGCCACGGCTTCTGCTGTAAAAATCGAGCAGAAATTAATCAAAATACCGTAAGTAATTACTTCTCCATGTTCTTTCACGACAGCAAATGAAGTCTATGATGATTTTAAACCGTCGGTAAAAATCAGATCCCATCCAGTGGATTTGTATTTAGCTGCCACTTCGAGGAAATTTGCCTTGTATACATCGTTGGCAGTATTCGCCTTCCGCAGATGGACAAGTTCATTGATAAAAGAATCATTTTTAAACAGCCACGGCGGATGAACGCTTTTGCGAATATGAGGCCTTTGGAGTGGAAGACCGTTATCCTTTGCGAATTTGATACATAAGTAAACGGATGATTGCACTTTGTGTGGCCGTTTGCGCGAAATCGCTAATTGTAGGTCCTTTCTAAGAATAGCGTTTGGTGAAAACATCAGCTTAGCATAGAGTTTGCGAACTGAATCTTCGGCGTCATGGAATAGTTTATTTAGCCCACATACTGCAAATAAATTTTTTAAGGGAGTCGTTGGAAATGCGCGCAGCGATCTTCGAATTGCAGCGTGGTAGGGGGCAGTCAACATTTTCAAATTATTTTTTGCGTGATATCCATAAACTTCCAAACCGTATTGTATAGTTGAGACAATAAGCGCCCTGGTTACGTTAATCAACAATGCCGGACCGAAAAATGAGCGCTTTGAGGAGAGGTACTTAACTATTAATAGTTTGGACATTAGTCTATCTCTTACATATTGACAATGTTGAGCGGAAGAGTACTTCGAGTCTAGTATTATATCTAGAAACTTAAGGCTATTTGTAAAATTTATAGTTACATCGGAAAAAGTTATGGTATGGGTGCTACAGTTTCTTTTTCTACAAATGTTCAAGAATTTACCACCAGAACATCGTCAGCGTACAGTTGGTGCTCAGTAGTGGTAAATTTAGACAGTAATTCGCTAAGTTGATCAACTCTATAATGAAGAGAATCACCGATAAGGGTGATCCTTGAGGAGTGSCATTATCTAGGGGAAGGATAGAGGAGCGGGTGTTCGAGATAAGGACGCTTATTTTACGAKGGGATAAAAAAGATTTTATAAAATTTAAGATTCGCGGACCCACTTTCTATTTGGTTAGTGGCCTTAGTACGATATGAATACCTATTCGATCGAAGGCTTTTAGAAAATCGAAAGACATCAGGGAGGTGTGATTTGTATTAGACAAGGCATTAGAAATATAGTGGTCAAGATGAACAAATGAGTCGATAGTACCCTGCCCTCTTTTGAATGCAACTTGGTTATGATGAATGAAATCATTTTTGCGGGCATACCAGAAGATTCTGGTGGCAATCATTTTTTCTAGCAGTTTGCCTAAACACGGGAGAAGGTAGATTGGGCGGTAACTGCAGACATCAACGGGAGATTTACTAGGTTTGAGGATGGGAACTATCAAGCTGGTTTTCTAAGCTTGGGTGTAAATACCTATAGAGAAAATATTATTGTAGAGGTTAAGAAGGCGGGATAAGGTAGGAAGGGGAAGGTTCTTGATAATAGGGTAAGAAATTCTATCGTGGATAGGTGTTTTGCCTTTAACTGAAGAAAGGGCAGAGACCAGCTCAAAATGCGTTAAGTCTTTTTCTAAGTACTTGGCAGAGATCGAAAGATTGCTGGGTGGAAACGGGGCTGAAGTTGTTTGGTACTTATTTGAAATAAATTCAGGAGGGAAGTTGCAATCGGAGGAGGCCGTAGAAAAGTAGTTGGCGAACTCTTGAGCTATATCTAGAGGATATAGAAGAATGCCGCGAGCGGAACTTAAGGCAGATATTGTAGAAAAAGAAGCCATCCCAGATAGTCTTTTGATGTCGGCCCAGATCTTTCTTGGGTTGGATGACGAGTTAATGTTGCGTAAGTTTGGCATTGCGGCAAAAGTTAGCATTAGCTTTTTTGTACTGAAGCAGATTGGAGGAAGACCTCTCACGCTTATTTTCATGCCATGTACTTTGTTTGGCTTGCCTTAAAGTTGAGAGTTCAGCGCTCCACCACAATGGAGCCGGCCTACGAGTTTTGCTACCTGAATGTGGGATAGATAGATTAGCCGCACTTCTGATGATCTTTTGGACGCGGGACGCTTCTTCGTTGACGTTGAGGGAAATGGGATAGGAGCTGCAACCATGTAGACCCGAACTTGGAACTTTAACCAATCAGCAGAGTCAGTCTGGTATTTCAGCCTCGGGCGAAATGTTGAAGGAAGACGGTTTGAAGGGAGTCTGGTAATAATGGGGAAATGATCACTGCCATGGAGGTCATCAATTACTAGCCAAGTGCATTTGGTAGAAAGGGAAATCGAACATATGGTGAGGTCAAGGTGGGTGAAGGATTTCTGAGTCGGGGAACCGTTATTAAGGACAAAGGAGTTGGAGTCAAGGATTGAATCTTCAATTAAAGTCAGTGGTTGAAAATTCTTGATCAGGGTGGGAATAGGCGCAGACAATGGATATTTTATTGGGCGATTGAATTTATAATACCAAGCAAGAGATGCGGGACTGGAGAGGGTAACATTTGTGCGGGACATTTTTCTTCACTAAGATACCAATTCCTTGCTTAATAGATAAAATATGTGGCAAATTATGAAAGTATCGAACATAGGCCAAAGGGGTGCGAGCGTTGACCATGTAGGGGAGGTGGGTTTCATTTAAAAGAATTACAGAGGGATTGTATGATTTAATTAATATTTCAAGATCGATGAAATTATTGTATACTATTAGTTTCTGCTGGATGTGAAGGTGAGGAAAGCGTAATTGAGTCAACGTGTTTATTAGTTGGAGATTGAGAGGAAAGAGGGATAGGAAGGAGAGAGGAAAGTGACGTGCAATAGCGCGAGAGTATGTCTGTTAAGTTGGGAGAGTCAGATAGATACATACTGCAATTATTTTGAGAGAGTGGATTATTAACGATTGCGTTGGTTGCTATTGGGTTTTTGTTAAATGATTGCGGATAAAGGTCAGCAGTGTGAGAGTTAAGTGGGGGTAAGATCTTCTTTGTGAAGATGATGGTTTGGCTGAGTATGTATGTAATGAGTTGTTATTGATGGTTTGTGAGGAGTTTGCGGTGTTGGAAGGGGAACTATTTTCGTTTGAGTCTGCAGTTGATTGTGGTTTTTCGTTTTTGTTGAATTCGGGAGGCTTTAACACATTGGCAAATGATGAGGGGTTAAGGGGAGSCGGGATTGTATTTTTGTATTTTTTATTGCTTCGTGCATGCTGCATTTTTCTAATGTTTAATACGTAGTATTTCTTTAGTTTGTAAAAATTTTGGACAAGCGTTTGAGGAGGCTCTCCAGAGCAGTTAGTGCACATTGTTCTTATACATTCGGTAGGGGAGTAGGGAGGGAGGTAGCAATTGTTACACATTGGGAAATTTTTGCAGTATTTTGTTGAATGGCCAAGTTTTTGACATGACTTGCATCACATGGGATTTGGGATGTATGGACGGGCAGAAAGGATTCTCCATGCGACTTCAATTTTTTCGGGAAGATGATATTTATCAAATGATAAGAGAATTGAGCCAGTAGGCTTAGATACACTACCAATTATTCTATTAAACTTATATATAGAAGTTACGTAGTGCGTCTTAAGACCCTCTATAATGTCGCTTTCAGGCAAATGAGTCAGGAATGGAGCAAAAATGGTTCCTTTTTACGCTGTTCAAGTTGTCGTGAAATTTAGCGGTGATATCGCACACTCCCGGAAGAGATTTAGCTGACTTTTCTGAAACTTTTCTGCAATTTTCTTATTTTTGAGAAGCAGTACTTCTGCTACTGCCATTGCGAAGCTCGGATATAGTGTTAATATCTTTGCTAATGGCTAGTACACCTTTATGTATGGCAAAACACGATAAGCTCGTTAGTGGTTTGTTACCTTCCAATGCTTTTATTATGATGAATTTAGGATCGTCTTTTTTTGTAATTGGTAGTTCTGGGAATAAATCCAGTGGAGTCGTTTCTGCTTTTTTTCGTTTAGGTCTGGAGCTCGGAGAAAGCAGGCCGAATCTGTCATCTCCGAGGTTAGAAGCCCCGGGGGGCATATTGGCAAATTGTTGATTTGTGTCACTGACGTTTTAAGCGCGGCTTAGTTAAGTAAACAACAAATGCACGTGTTTTAATACGATTAGCGGTGATAAACAGAATTGAAAACAAACGCAATGTGTTACAAACGCAACTGTTCACGCTGAGAGATAGTCGGAGACTGTAGTAATAATATGTTTTGTGACATCTTAGTAGTCGGAAAGCTTTGTTTTAGTGATTTTAGAACCAATCGTACAAAAGGAAGCGTTTTGTTCAACATTTCCGAAGGAATATTCAATACTCTGCTGAGGAAATGCTTGCTGTCAACCCTCATTAAGGCTTTATAAATCTGAAATCGGTCCGACTTCAAGAGGCATATCGTCTGAAATAAACAGAATTTCTTATTCCCCAATCCTTCCTTGTGTTTTTGTAGTTCTTGTTTTTCTCATCCATATATACATATGTCAGATGGGAAATGACTTCACATCCAGGAGAATTCTATAATCCCATATTTAGGTATAAAGTCGATTTTCTGGTATGTACATATTTAGCAATCGATATTGAGTTGCTTGAAACCATAAGTTTAACATTTTTAAGATATTTAACCTTCTATATCTTGTTAAAGTTTACATAAAGCTATGGCAGTGCATTTGGAAGAATTCCATAATCTTATATTTAGGTAATGATTTGATTTTCTTGTATACACACATTTAGCAATCGCTATTGAATTGTTTAAGTTAGTACTTTACTGAAGTTTACATAAAGCCGTAACGGCAGCGCATTTGGTAGAATTCTATAATCTTATGTTTAGGTAAAAATTTGATATTCTTGTATCCACATATTAAGCAATCGATATTAAGTTGCTTCAAACCATTGGTTTAACAGAAATATATAAATGTTTAAATGTATTCACTAAACAGTCTCTAGCCTTAGTCTCAAAATATTGACTAAAAATTGAGATCTGATAGTTACAGGTCACAAGCTAGAAAAAACTCTTGCTGCCATTTTGAATATACTGAAYAGAGATCATCCTATATATTAATCGATTGTCGTTTTTTATTATTATATTTTAAGCAACTCAAACACGAAAAGGTTAAAAATAAATCAATTTTACTTAAATT